>NW_027098896.1:0-160377 GCF_037042795.1 Molothrus aeneus | reverse complement strand
GGCTTCTTTCGGCACAAACCGCTCTCAGGAGCGCCCTGCGCTCGCCACAATGCTTCTGTGCCTGCCGACCAGCAAGACGCTTCTTCGCCTCCGGCAGGAGAAACTCTGCCAGGAAAGAAAACATCCAAAATCTTGTTCTAAAGCTTGCACGGGGGTCTGCAAAGCGTTTGGCAAGAATGAAAGGTAGTTGTCCAAAACTCGTTCTTTTCCAATAGAATAACCATGGAAAAGGCAGGAGAGTGGTAAAGTACTGTTTTCTCTAAGTCTGAATGCTGCCCACACTGTGCCTGCGTGCTGCAGCTTGCATCTTCGCCTTTGGGAAGCTGCCACTCGCCGATTCTCCCGGAGGCGAAGAAGCGGCTTCTTCGCACACAGAGCATTGTGGCGAGCGCAGGGAGCTCCTGAGAGCGGTTTGTGCCGAAAGAAGCCCGGGACCGGCACTTAGCTTCGGAGAGCTGCGTATCTGCGTCTTCTGCGTGTCTTGCCGCTCTACACTCAGCAAAAAGCTTTTCCACCATATCTTGCAAGGAGAAACTCTGCCAGGAAAGAAAACATCCAAAATCTTGTTCTAAAGCTTGCACGGGGGTCTGCAAAGAGTTTGGCAAGAATGAAAGGTAGTTGTCCAAAACTCGTTCTTTTCCAATAGAATAACCATGGAAAAGGCAGGAGAGTGGTAAAGTACTGTTTTCTCTAAGTCTGAAGGCTGCCCACACTGTGCCTGCGTGCTGCAGCTTGCATCTTCGCCTTTGGGAAGCTGCCGCTCGCCGATTCTCCCGGAGGCGAAGAAGCGGCTTCTTCGCACACAGAGCATTGTGGCGAGCGCAGGGAGCTCCTGAGAGCGGTTTGTGCCGAAAGAAGCCCGGGACCGGCACTTAGCTTCGGAGAGCTGCGTATCTGCGTCTTCTGCGTGTCTTGCCGCTCTACACTCAGCAAAAAGCTTTTCCACCATATCTTGCAAAGAGAAACTCTGCCAGGAAAGAAAACATCCAAAATCTTGTTCTAAAGCTTGCACGGAGGTCTGCAAAGAGTTTGGCAAGAATGAAAGGTAGTTGTCCAAAACTCGTTCTTTTCCAATATAATAACAATGGAAAAGGCAGGAGAGTGTAAAGTACTGTTTTCTCTAAGTCTGAAGGCTGCCCACACTGTGCCTGTGTGGTGCAGCTTGTATCTTCGCCTTTGGGAAGCTGCCGCTCGCCGATTCTCCCGGAGGCGAAGAAGCGGCTTCTTCGCACACAGAGCATTGTGGCGAGCGCAGGGAGCTCCTGAGAGCGGTTTGTGCCGAAAGAAGCCCGGGACCGGCACTTAGCTTCGGAGAGCTGCGTATCTGCGTCTTCTGCGTGTCTTGCCGCTCTACACTCAGCAAAAAGCTTTTCCACCATATCTTGCAAGGAGAAAACTCTGCCAGGAAAGAAAACATCCAAAATCTTGTTCTAAAGCTTGCACGGGGGTCTGCAAAGAGTTTGGCAAGAATGAAAGGTAGTTGTCCAAAACTCGTTCTTTTCCAATAGAATAACCATGGAAAAGGCAGGAGAGTGGTAAAGTACTGTTTTCTCTAAGTCTGAAGGCTGCCCACACTGTGCCTGTGTGGTGCAGCTTGCATCTTCGCCTTTGGGAAGCTGCCGCTCGCCGATTCTCCCGGAGGCGAAGAAGCGGCTTCTTCGCACACAGAGCATTGTGGCCAGCGCAGGGAGCTCCTGAGAGCGGTTTGTGCCGAAAGAAGCCCGGGACCGGCACTTAGCTTCGGAGAGCTGCGTATCTGCGTCTTCTGCGTGTCTTGCCGCTCTACACTCAGCAAAAAGCTTTTCCACCATATCTTGCAAGGAGAAACTCTGCCAGGAAAGAAAACATCCAAAATCTTGTTCTAAAGCTTGCACGGAGGTCTGCAAAGAGTTTGGCAAGAATGAAAGGTAGTTGTCCAAAACTCGTTCTTTTCCAATAGAATAACCATGGAAAAGGCAGGAGAGTGGTAAAGTACTGTTTTCTCTAAGTCTGAATGCTGCCCACACTGTGCCTGTGTGCTGCAGCTTGCATCTTCGCCTTTGGGAAGCTGCCGCTCGCCGATTCTCCCGGAGGCGAAGAAGCGGCTTCTTCGCACACAGAGCATTGTGGCCAGCGCAGGGAGCTCCTGAGAGCGGTTTGTGCCGAAAGAAGCCCGGGACCGGCACTTAGCTTCGGAGAGCTGCGTATCTGCGTCTTCTGCGTGTCTTGCCGCTCTACACTCAGCAAAAAGCTTTTCCACCATATCTTGCAAAGAGAAACTCTGCCAGGAAAGAAAACATCCAAAATCTTGTTCTAAAGCTTGCACGGAGGTCTGCAAAGAGTTTGGCAAGAATGAAAGGTAGTTGTCCAAAACTCGTTCTTTTCCAATATAATAACAATGGAAAAGGCAGGAGAGTGGTAAAGTACTGTTTTCTCTAAGTCTGAAGGCTGCCCACACTGTGCCTGTGTGGTGCAGCTTGTATCTTCGCCTTTGGGAAGCTGCCGCTCGCCGATTCTCCCGGAGGCGAAGAAGTGGCTTCTTCGCACACAGAGCATTGTGGCGAGCGCAGGGAGCTCCTGAGAGCGGTTTGTGCCGAAAGAAGCCGGGACCGGCACTTAGCTTCGGAGAGCTGCGTATCTGCGTCTTCTGCGTGTCTTGCCGCTCTACACTCAGCAAAAAGCTTTTCCACCATATCTTGCAAGGAGAAACTCTGCCAGGAAAGAAAACATCCAAAATCTTGTTCTAAAGCTTGCACGGGGGTCTGCAAAGAGTTTGGCAAGAATGAAAGGTAGTTGTCCAAAACTCGTTCTTTTCCAATAGAATAACCATGGAAAAGGGCAGGAGAGTGGTAAAGTACTGTTTTCTCGAAGTCTGAAGGCTGCCCACACTGTGCCTGTGTGCTGCAGCTTGCATCTTCGCCTTTGGGAAGCTGCCGCTCGCCGATTCTCCCGGAGGCGAAGAAGCGGCTTCTTCGCACACAGAGCATTGTGGCGAGCGCAGGGAGCTCCTGAGAGCGGTTTGTGCCGAAAGAAGCCCGGGACCGGCACTTAGCTTCGGAGAGCTGCGTATCTGCGTCTTCTGCGTGTCTTGCCGCTCTACACTCAGCAAAAAGCTTTTCCACCATATCTTGCAAGGAGAAACTCTGCCAGGAAAGAAAACATCCAAAATCTTGTTCTTAAGCTTGCATGGGGGTCTGCAAAGAGTTTGGCAAGAATGAAAGGTAGTTGTCCAAAACTCGTTCTTTTCCAATAGAATAACCATGGAAAAGGCAGGAGAGTGGTAAAGTTCTGTTTTCTCTAAGTCTGAATGCTGCCCACACTGTGCCTGTGTGCTGCAGCTGGCATCTTCGCCTTTGGGAAGCTGCCGCTCGCCGATTCTCCCGGAGGCGAAGAAGCGGCTTCTTCGCACACAGAGCATTGTGGCGAGCGCAGGGAGCTTCTGAGAGCGGTTTGTGCCGAAAGAAGCCCGGGACCGGCACTTAGCTTCGGAGAGCTGCGTATCTGCGTCTTCTGCGTGTCTTGCCGCTCTACACTCAGCAAAAAGCTTTTCCACCATATCTTGCAAGGAGAAACTCTGCCAGGAAAGAAAACATCCAAAATCTTGTTCTAAAGCTTGCACGGAGGTCTGCAAAGAGTTTGGCAAGAATGAAAGGTAGTCGTCCAAAACTCGTTCTTTTCCAATAGAATAACCATGGAAAAGGCAGGAGAGTGGTAAAGTACTGTTTTCTCTAAGTCTGAAGGCTGCCCACACTGTGCCTGTGTGGTGCAGCTTGCATCTTCGCCTTTGGGAAGCTGCCGCTCGCCGATTCTCCCGGAGGCGAAGAAGCGGCTTCTTCGCACACAGAGCATTGTGGCGAGCGCAGGGGAGCTCCTGAGAGCGGTTTGTGCCGAAAGAAGCCCGGGACCGGCACTTAGCTTCGGAGAGCTGCGTATCTGCGTCTTCTGCGTGTCTTGCCGCTCTACACTCAGCAAAAAGCTTTTCCACCATATCTTGCAAGGAGAAACTGCCAGGAAAGAAAACATCCAAAATCTTGTTCTAAAGCTTGCACGGAGGTCTGCAAAGAGTTTGGCAAGAATGAAAGGTAGTTGTCCAAAACTCGTTCTTTTCCAATAGAATAACCATGGAAAAGGCAGGAGAGTGGTAAAGTACTGTTTTCTCTAAGTCTGAATGCTGCCCACACTGTGCCTGTGTGCTGCAGCTTGCATCTTCGCCTTTGGGAAGCTGCCGCTCGCCGATTCTCCCGGAGGCGAAGAAGCGGCTTCTTCGCACACAGAGCATTGTGGCGAGCGCAGGGAGCTCCTGAGAGCGGTTTGTGCCGAAAGAAGCCCGGGACCGGCACTTAGCTTCGGAGAGCTGCGTATCTGCGTCTTCTGCGTGTCTTGCCGCTCTACACTCAGCAAAAAGCTTTTCCACCATATCTTGCAAGGAGAAACTCTGCCAGGAAAGAAAACATCCAAAATCTTCTTCTAAAGCTTGCACGGGGGTCTGCAAAGCGTTTGGCAAGAATGAAAGGTAGTTGTCCAAAACTCGTTCTTTTCCAATAGAATAACCATGGAAAAGGCAGGAGAGTGGTAAAGTACTGTTTTCTCTAAGTCTGAATGCTGCCCACACTGTGCCTGCGTGCTGCAGCTTGCATCTTCGCCCTTTGGGAAGCTGCCACTCGCCGATTCTCCCGGAGGCGAAGAAGCGGCTTCTTCGCACACAGAGCATTGTGGCGAGCGCAGGGAGCTCCTGAGAGCGGTTTGTGCCGAAAGAAGCCCGGGACCGGCACTTAGCTTCGGAGAGCTGCGTATCTGCGTCTTCTGCGTGTCTTGCCGCTCTACACTCAGCAAAAAGCTTTTCCACCATATCTTGCAAGGAGAAACTCTGCCAGGAAAGAAAACATCCAAAATCTTGTTCTAAAGCTTGCACGGGGGTCTGCAAAGAGTTTGGCAAGAATGAAAGGTAGTTGTCCAAAACTCGTTCTTTTCCAATAGAATAACCATGGAAAAGGCAGGAGAGTGGTAAAGTACTGTTTTCTCTAAGTCTGAAGGCTGCCCACACTGTGCCTGCGTGCTGCAGCTTGCATCTTCGCCTTTGGGAAGCTGCCGCTCGCCGATTCTCCCGGAGGCGAAGAAGCGGCTTCTTCGCACACAGAGCATTGTGGCCAGCGCAGGGAGCTCCTGAGAGCGGTTTGTGCCGAAAAGAAGCCCGGGACCGGCACTTAGCTTCGGAGAGCTGCGTATCTGCGTCTTCTGCGTGTCTTGCCGCTCTACACTCAGCAAAAAGCTTTTCCACCATATCTTGCAAAGAGAAACTCTGCCAGGAAAGAAAACATCCAAAATCTTGTTCTAAAGCTTGCACGGAGGTCTGCAAAGAGTTTGGCAAGAATGAAAGGTAGTTGTCCAAAACTCGTTCTTTTCCAATATAATAACAATGGAAAAGGCAGGAGAGTGGTAAAGTACTGTTTTCTCTAAGTCTGAAGGCTGCCCACACTGTGCCTGTGTGGTGCAGCTTGTATCTTCGCCTTTGGGAAGCTGCCGCTCGCCGATTCTCCCGGAGGCGAAGAAGCGGCTTCTTCGCACACAGAGCATTGTGGCGAGCGCAGGGAGCTCCTGAGAGCGGTTTGTGCCGAAAGAAGCCCGGGACCGGCACTTAGCTTCGGAGAGCTGCGTATCTGCGTCTTCTGCGTGTCTTGCCGCTCTACACTCAGCAAAAAGCTTTTCCACCATATCTTGCAAGGAGAAACTCTGCCAGGAAAGAAAACATCCAAAATCTTGTTCTAAAGCTTGCACGGGGGTCCTGCAAAGCGTTTGGCAAGAATGAAAGGTAGTTGTCCAAAACTCGTTCTTTTCCAATAGAATAACCATGGAAAAGGCAGGAGAGTGGTAAAGTACTGTTTTCTCTAAGTCTGAATGCTGCCCACACTGTGCCTGTGTGCTGCAGCTTGCATCTTCGCCTTTGGGAAGCTGCCGCTCGCCGATTCTCCCGGAGGCGAAGAAGCGGCTTCTTCGCACACAGAGCATTGTGGCGAGCGCAGGGAGCTCCTGAGAGCGGTTTGTGCCGAAAGAAGCCCGGGACCGGCACTTAGCTTCGGAGAGCTGCGTATCTGCGTCTTCTGCGTGTCTTGCCGCTCTACACTCAGCAAAAAGCTTTTCCACCATATCTTGCAAGGAGAAACTCTGCCAGGAAAGAAAACATCCAAAATCTTGTTCTAAAGCTTGCACGGGGGTCTGCAAAGAGTTTGGCAAGAATGAAAGGTAGTTGTCCAAAACTCGTTCTTTTCCAATAGAATAACCATGGAAAAGGCAGGAGAGTGGTAAAGTACTGTTTTCTCTAAGTCTGAAGGCTGCCCACACTGTGCCTGTGTGCTGCAGCTTGCATCTTCGCCTTTGGGAAGCTGCCGCTCGCCGATTCTCCCGGAGGCGAAGAAGCGGCTTCTTCGCACACAGAGCATTGTGGCGAGCGCAGGGAGCTCCTGAGAGCGGTTTGTGCCGAAAGAAGCCCGGGACCGGCACTTAGCTTCGGAGAGCTGCGTATCTGCGTCTTCTGCGTGTCTTGCCGCTCTACACTCAGCAAAAAGCTTTTCCACCATATCTTGCAAGGAGAAACTCTGCCAGGAAAGAAAACATCCAAAATCTTGTTCTAAAGCTTGCACGGGGGTCTGCAAAGAGTTTGGCAAGAATGAAAGGTAGTTGTCCAAAACTCGTTCTTTTCCAATAGAATAACCATGGAAAAGGCAGGAGAGTGGTAAAGTACTGTTTTCTCTAAGTCTGAAGGCTGCCCACACTGTGCCTGCGTGCTGCAGCTTGCATCTTCGCCTTTGGGAAGCTGCCGCTCGCCGATTCTCCCGGAGGCGAAGAAGCGGCTTCTTCGCACACAGAGCATTGTGGCGAGCGCAGGGAGCTCCTGAGAGCGGTTTGTGCCGAAAGAAGCCCGGGACCGGCACTTAGCTTCGGAGAGCTGCGTATCTGCGTCTTCTGCGTGTCTTGCCGCTCTACACTCAGCAAAAAGCTTTTCCACCATATCTTGCAAGGAGAAACTCTGCCAGGAAAGAAAACATCCAAAATCTTGTTCTAAAGCTTGCACGGGGGTCTGCAAAGAGTTTGGCAAGAATGAAAGGTAGTTGTCCAAAACTCGTTCTTTTCCAATAGAATAACCATGGAAAAGGCAGGAGAGTGGTAAAGTACTGTTTTCTCTAAGTCTGAATGCTGCCCACACTGTGCCTGTGTGCTGCAGCTTGCATCTTCGCCTTTGGGAAGCTGCCGCTCGCCGATTCTCCCGCAGGCGAAGAAGCGGCTTCTTCGCACACAGAGCATTGTGGCGAGCGCAGGGAGCTCCTGAGAGCGGTTTGTGCCGAAAGAAGCCCGGGACCGGCACTTAGCTTCGGAGAGCTGCGTATCTGCGTCTTCTGCGTGTCTTGCCGCTCTACACTCAGCAAAAAGCTTTTCCACCATATCTTGCAAGGAGAAACTCTGCCAGGAAAGAAAACATCCAAAATCTTGTTCTAAAGCTTGCATGGGGGTCTGCAAAGAGTTTGGCAAGAATGAAAGGTAGTTGTCCAAAACTCGTTCTTTTCCAATAGAATAACCATGGAAAAGGCAGGAGAGTGGTAAAGTTCTGTTTTCTCTAAGTCTGAATGCTGCCCACACTGTGCCTGTGTGCTGCAGCTTGCATCTTCGCCTTTGGGAAGCTGCCGCTCGCCGATTCTCCCGGAGGCGAAGAAGCGGCTTCTTCGCACACAGAGCATTGTGGCGAGCGCAGGGAGCTCCTGAGAGCGGTTTGTGCCGAAAGAAGCCCGGGACCGGCACTTAGCTTCGGAGAGCTGCGTATCTGCGTCTTCTGCGTGTCTTGCCGCTCTACACTCAGCAAAAAGCTTTTCCACCATATCTTGCAAGGAGAAACTCTGCCAGGAAAGAAAACATCCAAAATCTTGTTCTAAAGCTTGCACGGGGGTCTGCAAAGAGTTTGGCAAGAATGAAAGGTAGTTGTCCAAAACTCGTTCTTTTCCAATAGAATAACCATGGAAAAGGCAGGAGAGTGGTAAAGTACTGTTTTCTCTAAGTCTGAAGGCTGCCCACACTGTGCCTGTGTGCTGCAGCTTGCATCTTCGCCTTTGGGAAGCTGCCGCTCGCCGATTCTCCCGGAGGCGAAGAAGCGGCTTCTTCGCACACAGAGCATTGTGGCGAGCGCAGGGAGCTCCTGAGAGCGGTTTGTGCCGAAAGAAGCCCGGGACCGGCACTTAGCTTCGGAGAGCTGCGTATCTGCGTCTTCTGCGTGTCTTGCCGCTCTACACTCAGCAAAAAGCTTTTCCACCATATCTTGCAAGGAGAAACTCTGCCAGGAAAGAAAACATCCAAAATCTTGTTCTAAAGCTTGCACGGGGGTCTGCAAAGAGTTTGGCAAGAATGAAAGGTAGTTGTCCAAAACTCGTTCTTTTCCAATAGAATAACCATGGAAAAGGCAGGAGAGTGGTAAAGTACTGTTTTCTCTAAGTCTGAAGGCTGCCCACACTGTGCCTGTGTGCTGCAGCTTGCATCTTCGCCTTTGGGAAGCTGCCGCTCGCCGATTCTCCCGGAGGCGAAGAAGCGGCTTCTTCGCACACAGAGCATTGTGGCGAGCGCAGGGAGCTCCTGAGAGCGGTCTGTGCCGAAAGAAGCCCGGGACCGGCACTTAGCTTCGGAGAGCTGCGTATCTGCGTCTTCTGCGTGTCTTGCCGCTCTACACTCAGCAAAAAGCTTTTCCACCATATCTTGCAAGGAGAAACTCTGCCAGGAAAGAAAACATCCAAAATCTTGTTCTAAAGCTTGCACGGAGGTCTGCAAAGAGTTTGGCAAGAATGAAAGGTAGTTGTCCAAAAACTCGTTCTTTTCCAATAGAATAACCATGGAAAAGGCAGGAGAGTGGTAAAGTACTGTTTTCCTCTAAGTCTGAATGCTGCCCACACTGTGCCTGTGTGCTGCAGCTTGCATCTTCGCCTTTGGGAAGCTGCCGCTCGCAGATTCTCCCGGAGGCGAAGAAGCGGCTTCTTCGCACACAGAGCATTGTGGCGAGCGCAGGGAGCTCCTGAGAGCGGTTTGTGCCGAAAGAAGCCCGGGACCGGCACTTAGCTTCGGAGAGCTGCGTATCTGCGTCTTCTGCGTGTCTTGCCGCTCTACACTCAGCAAAAAGCTTTTCCACCATATCTTGCAAGGAGAAACTCTGCCAGGAAAGAAAACATCAAAATCTTGTTCTAAAGCTTGCACGGGGGTCTGCAAAGAGTTTGGCAAGAATGAAAGGTAGTTGTCCAAAACTCGTTCTTTTCCAATAGAATAACCATGGAAAAGGCAGGAGAGTGGTAAAGTACTGTTTTCTCTAAGTCTGAATGCTGCCCACACTGTGCCTGTGTGCTGCAGCTTGCATCTTCGCCTTTGGGAAGCTGCCGCTCGCCGATTCTCCCGCAGGCGAAGAAGCGGCTTCTTCGCACACAGAGCATTGTGGCGAGCGCAGGGAGCTCCTGAGAGCGGTTTGTGCCGAAAGAAGCCCGGGACCGGCACTTAGCTTCGGAGAGCTGCGTATCTGCGTCTTCTGCGTGTCTTGCCGCTCTACACTCAGCAAAAAGCTTTTCCACCATATCTTGCAAGGAGAAACTCTGCCAGGAAAGAAAACATCCAAAATCTTGTTCTAAAGCTTGCATGGGGGTCTGCAAAGAGTTTGGCAAGAATGAAAGGTAGTTGTCCAAAACTCGTTCTTTTCCAATAGAATAACCATGGAAAAGGCAGGAGAGTGGTAAAGTTCTGTTTTCTCTAAGTCTGAATGCTGCCCACACTGTGCCTGTGTGCTGCAGCTGGCATCTTCGCCTTTGGGAAGCTGCCGCTCGCCGATTCTCCCGGAGGCGAAGAAGCGGCTTCTTCGCACACAGAGCATTGTGGCGAGCGCAGGGAGCTCCTGAGAGCGGTTTGTGCCGAAAGAAGCCCGGGACCGGCACTTAGCTTCGGAGAGCTGCGTATCTGCGTCTTCTGCGTGTCTTGCCGCTCTACACTCAGCAAAAAGCTTTTCCACCATATCTTGCAAGGAGAAACTCTGCCAGGAAAGAAAACATCCAAAATCTTGTTCTAAAGCTTGCACGGGGGTCTGCAAAGTGTTTGGCAAGAATGAAAGGTAGTTGTCCAAAACTCGTTCTTTTCCAATAGAATAACCATGGAAAAGGCAGGAGAGTGGTAAAGTACTGTTTTCTCTAAGTCTGAAGGCTGCCCACACTGTGCCTGTGTGCTGCAGCTTGCATCTTCGCCTTTGGGAAGCTGCCGCTCGCCGATTCTCCCGGAGGCGAAGAAGCGGCTTCTTCGCACACAGAGCATTGTGGCGAGCGCAGGGAGCTCCTGAGAGCGGTTTGTGCCGAAAGAAGCCCGGGACCGGCACTTAGCTTCGGAGAGCTGCGTATCTGCGTCTTCTGCGTGTCTTGCCGCTCTACACTCAGCAAAAAGCTTTTCCACCATATCTTGCAAGGAGAAACTCTGCCAGGAAAGAAAACATCCAAAATCTTGTTCTAAAGCTTGCACGGGGGTCTGCAAAGAGTTTGGCAAGAATGAAAGGTAGTTGTCCAAAACTCGTTCTTTTCCAATAGAATAACCATGGAAAAGGCAGGAGAGTGGTAAAGTACTGTTTTCTCTAAGTCTGAAGGCTGCCCACACTGTGCCTGTGTGGTGCAGCTTGCATCTTCGCCTTTGGGAAGCTGCCGCTCGCCGATTCTCCCGGAGGCGAAGAAGCGGCTTCTTCGCACACAGAGCATTGTGGCGAGCGCAGGGAGCTCCTGAGAGCGGTTTGTGCCGAAAGAAGCCCGGGACCGGCACTTAGCTTCGGAGAGCTGCGTATCTGCGTCTTCTGCGTGTCTTGCCGCTCTACACTCAGCAAAAAGCTTTTCCACCATATCTTGCAAGGAGAAACTCTGCCAGGAAAGAAAACATCCAAAATCTTGTTCTAACGCTTGCACGGGGGTCTGCAAAGAGTTTGGCAAGAATGAAAGGTAGTTGTCCAAAACTCGTTCTTTTCCAATAGAATAACCATGGAAAAGGCAGGAGAGTGGTAAAGTACTGTTTTCTCTAAGTCTGAATGCTGCCCACACTGTGCCTGTGTGCTGCAGCTTGCATCTTCGCCTTTGGGAAGCTGCCGCTCGCCGATTCTCCCGGAGGCGAAGAAGCGGCTTCTTCGCACACAGAGCATTGTGGCGAGCGCAGGGAGCTCCTGAGAGCGGTTTGTGCCGAAAGAAGCCCGGGACCGGCACTTAGCTTCGGAGAGCTGCGTATCTGCGTCTTCTGCGTGTCTTGCCGCTCTACACTCAGCAAAAAGCTTTTCCACCATATCTTGCAAGGAGAAACTCTGCCAGGAAAGAAAACATCCAAAATCTTGTTCTAAAGCTTGCACGGGGGTCTGCAAAGCGTTTGGCAAGAATGAAAGGTAGTTGTCCAAAACTCGTTCTTTTCCAATAGAATAACCATGGAAAAGGCAGGAGAGTGGTAAAGTACTGTTTTCTCTAAGTCTGAATGCTGCCCACACTGTGCCTGTGTGCTGCAGCTTGCATCTTCGCCTTTGGGAAGCTGCCGCTCGCCGATTCTCCCGCAGGCGAAGAAGCGGCTTCTTCGCACACAGAGCATTGTGGCGAGCGCAGGGAGCTCCTGAGAGCGGTTTGTGCCGAAAGAAGCCCGGGACCGGCACTTAGCTTCGGAGAGCTGCGTATCTGCGTCTTCTGCGTGTCTTGCCGCTCTACACTCAGCAAAAAGCTTTTCCACCATATCTTGCAAGGAGAAACTCTGCCAGGAAAGAAAACATCCAAAATCTTGTTCTAAAGCTTGCATGGGGGTCTGCAAAGAGTTTGGCAAGAATGAAAGGTAGTTGTCCAAAACTCGTTCTTTTCCAATAGAATAACCATGGAAAAGGCAGGAGAGTGGTAAAGTTCTGTTTTCTCTAAGTCTGAATGCTGCCCACACTGTGCCTGTGTGCTGCAGCTTGCATCTTCGCCTTTGGGAAGCTGCCGCTCGCCGATTCTCCCGGAGGCGAAGAAGCGGCTTCTTCGCACACAGAGCATTGTGGCGAGCGCAGGGAGCTCCTGAGAGCGGTTTGTGCCGAAAGAAGCCCGGGACCGGCACTTAGCTTCGGAGAGCTGCGTATCTGCGTCTTCTGCGTGTCTTGCCGCTCTACACTCAGCAAAAAGCTTTTCCACCATATCTTGCAAGGAGAAACTCTGCCAGGAAAGAAAACATCCAAAATCTTGTTCTAAAGCTTGCACGGGGGTCTGCAAAGAGTTTGGCAAGAATGAAAGGTAGTTGTCCAAAACTCGTTCTTTTCCAATAGAATAACCATGGAAAAGGCAGGAGAGTGGTAAAGTACTGTTTTCTCTAAGTCTGAAGGCTGCCCACACTGTGCCTGTGTGCTGCAGCTTGCATCTTCGCCTTTGGGAAGCTGCCGCTCGCCGATTCTCCCGGAGGCGAAGAAGCGGCTTCTTCGCACACAGAGCATTGTGGCGAGCGCAGGGAGCTCCTGAGAGCGGTTTGTGCCGAAAGAAGCCCGGGACCGGCACTTAGCTTCGGAGAGCTGCGTATCTGCGTCTTCTGCGTGTCTTGCCGCTCTACACTCAGCAAAAAGCTTTTCCACCATATCTTGCAAGGAGAAACTCTGCCAGGAAAGAAAACATCCAAAATCTTGTTCTAAAGCTTGCACGGGGGTCTGCAAAGAGTTTGGCAAGAATGAAAGGTAGTTGTCCAAAACTCGTTCTTTTCCAATAGAATAACCATGGAAAAGGCAGGAGAGTGGTAAAGTACTGTTTTCTCTAAGTCTGAAGGCTGCCCACACTGTGCCTGTGTGCTGCAGCTTGCATCTTCGCCTTTGGGAAGCTGCCGCTCGCCGATTCTCCCGGAGGCGAAGAAGCGGCTTCTTCGCACACAGAGCATTGTGGCGAGCGCAGGGAGCTCCTGAGAGCGGTTTGTGCCGAAAGAAGCCCGGGACCGGCACTTAGCTTCGGAGAGCTGCGTATCTGCGTCTTCTGCGTGTCTTGCCGCTCTACACTCAGCAAAAAGCTTTTCCACCATATCTTGCAAGGAGAAACTCTGCCAGGAAAGAAAACATCCAAAATCTTGTTCTAAAGCTTGCACGGAGGTCTGCAAAGAGTTTGGCAAGAATGAAAGGTAGTTGTCCAAAACTCGTTCTTTTCCAATAGAATAACCATGGAAAAGGCAGGAGAGTGGTAAAGTTCTGTTTTCTCTAAGTCTGAATGCTGCCCACACTGTGCCTGTGTGCTGCAGCTTGCATCTTCGCCTTTGGGAAGCTGCCGCTCGCCGATTCTCCCGGAGGCGAAGAAGCGGCTTCTTCGCACACAGAGCATTGTGGCGAGCGCAGGGAGCTCCTGAGAGCGGTTTGTGCCGAAAGAAGCCCGGGACCGGCACTTAGCTTCGGAGAGCTGCGTATCTGCGTCTTCTGCGTGTCTTGCCGCTCTACACTCAGCAAAAAGCTTTTCCACCATATCTTGCAAGGAGAAACTCTGCCAGGAAAGAAAACATCCAAAATCTTGTTCTAAAGCTTGCACGGGGGTCTGCAAAGAGTTTGGCAAGAATGAAAGGTAGTTGTCCAAAACTCGTTCTTTTCCAATAGAATAACCATGGAAAAGGCAGGAGAGTGGTAAAGTACTGTTTTCTCTAAGTCTGAAGGCTGCCCACACTGTGCCTGTGTGGTGCAGCTTGCATCTTCGCCTTTGGGAAGCTGCCGCTCGCCGATTCTCCCGGAGGCGAAGAAGCGGCTTCTTCGCACACAGAGCATTGTGGCGAGCGCAGGGAGCTCCTGAGAGCGGTTTGTGCCGAAAGAAGCCCGGGACCGGCACTTAGCTTCGGAGAGCTGCGTATCTGCGTCTTCTGCGTGTCTTGCCGCTCTACACTCAGCAAAAAGCTTTTCCACCATATCTTGCAAGGAGAAACTCTGCCAGGAAAGAAAACATCCAAAATCTTGTTCTAAAGCTTGCACGGGGGTCTGCAAAGAGTTTGGCAAGAATGAAAGGTAGTTGTCCAAAACTCGTTCTTTTCCAATAGAATAACCATGGAAAAGGCAGGAGAGTGGTAAAGTACTGTTTTCTCTAAGTCTGAAGGCTGCCCACACTGTGCCTGTGTGGTGCAGCTTGCATCTTCGCCTTTGGGAAGCTGCCGCTCGCCGATTCTCCCGGAGGCGAAGAAGCGGCTTCTTCGCACACAGAGCATTGTGGCGAGCGCAGGGAGCTCCTGAGAGCGGTTTGTGCCGAAAGAAGCCCGGGACCGGCACTTAGCTTCGGAGAGCTGCGTATCTGCGTCTTCTGCGTGTCTTGCCGCTCTACACTCAGCAAAAAGCTTTTCCACCATATCTTGCAAGGAGAAACTCTGCCAGGAAAGAAAACATCCAAAATCTTGTTCTAAAGCTTGCACGGGGGTCTGCAAAGAGTTTGGCAAGAATGAAAGGTAGTTGTCCAAAACTCGTTCTTTTCCAATAGAATAACCATGGAAAAGGCAGGAGAGTGGTAAAGTACTGTTTTCTCTAAGTCTGAAGGCTGCCCACACTGTGCCTGTGTGCTGCAGCTTGCATCTTCGCCTTTGGGAAGCTGCCGCTCGCCGATTCTCCCGGAGGCAAAGAAGCGGCTTCTTCGCACACAGAGCATTGTGGCGAGCGCAGGGAGCTCCTGAGAGCGGTTTGTGCCGAAAGAAGCCCGGGACCGGCACTTAGCTTCGGAGAGCTGCGTATCTGCGTCTTCTGCGTGTCTTGCCGCTCTACACTCAGCAAAAAGCTTTTCCACCATATCTTGCAAGGAGAAACTCTGCCAGGAAAGAAAACATCCAAAATCTTGTTCTAAAGCTTGCACGGAGGTCTGCAAAGAGTTTGGCAAGAATGAAAGGTAGTTGTCCAAAACTCGTTCTTTTCCAATAGAATAACCATGGAAAAGGCAGGAGAGTGGTAAAGTACTGTTTTCTCTAAGTCTGAATGCTGCCCACACTGTGCCTGCGTGCTGCAGCTTGCATCTTCGCCTTTGGGAAGCTGCCGCTCGCAGATTCTCCCGGAGGCGAAGAAGCGGCTTCTTCGCACACAGAGCATTGTGGCGAGCGCAGGGAGCTCCTGAGAGCGGTTTGTGCCGAAAGAAGCCCGGGACCGGCACTTAGCTTCGGAGAGCTGCGTTTCTGCGTCTTCTGCGTGTCTTGCCGCTCTACACTCAGCAAAAAGCTTTTCCACCATATCTTGCAAGGAGAAACTCTGCCAGGAAAGAAAACATCCAAAATCTTGTTCTAAAGCTTGCACGGGGGTCTGCAAAGAGTTTGGCAAGAATGAAAGGTAGTTGTCCAAAACTCGTTCTTTTCCAATAGAATAACCATGGAAAAGGCAGGAGAGTGGTAAAGTACTGTTTTCTCTAAGTCTGAATGCTGCCCACACTGTGCCTGTGTGCTGCAGCTTGCATCTTCGCCTTTGGGAAGCTGCCGCTCGCCGATTCTCCCGGAGGCGAAGAAGCGGCTTCTTCGCACACAGAGCATTGTGGCGAGCGCAGGGAGCTCCTGAGAGCGGTTTGTGCCGAAAGAAGCCCGGGACCGGCACTTAGCTTCGGAGAGCTGCGTATCTGCGTCTTCTGCGTGTCTTGCCGCTCTACACTCAGCAAAAAGCTTTTCCACCATATCTTGCAAGGAGAAACTCTGCCAGGAAAGAAAACATCCAAAATCTTGTTCTAAAGCTTGCACGGGGGTCTGCAAAGAGTTTGGCAAGAATGAAAGGTAGTTGTCCAAAACTCGTTCTTTTCCAATAGAATAACCATGGAAAAGGCAGGAGAGTGGTAAAGTACTGTTTTCTCTAAGTCTGAAGGCTGCCCACACTGTGCCTGTGTGGTGCAGCTTGCATCTTCGCCTTTGGGAAGCTGCCGCTCGCCGATTCTCCCGGAGGCGAAGAAGCGGCTTCTTCGCACACAGAGCATTGTGGCGAGCGCAGGGAGCTCCTGAGAGCGGTTTGTGCCGAAAGAAGCCCGGGACCGGCACTTAGCTTCGGAGAGCTGCGTATCTGCGTCTTCTGCGTGTCTTGCCGCTCTACACTCAGCAAAAAGCTTTTCCACCATATCTTGCAAGGAGAAACTCTGCCAGGAAAGAAAACATCCAAAATCTTGTTCTAAAGCTTGCACGGGGGTCTGCAAAGAGTTTGGCAAGAATGAAAGGTAGTTGTCCAAAACTCGTTCTTTTCCAATAGAATAACCATGGAAAAGGCAGGAGAGTGGTAAAGTACTGTTTTCTCTAAGTCTGAAGGCTGCCCACACTGTGCCTGTGTGGTGCAGCTTGCATCTTCGCCTTTGGGAAGCTGCCGCTCGCCGATTCTCCCGCAGGCGAAGAAGCGGCTTCTTCGCACACAGAGCATTGTGGCGAGCGCAGGGAGCTCCTGAGAGCGGTTTGTGCCGAAAGAAGCCCGGGACCGGCACTTAGCTTCGGAGAGCTGCGTATCTGCGTCTTCTGCGTGTCTTGCCGCTCTACACTCAGCAAAAAGCTTTTCCACCATATCTTGCAAGGAGAAACTCTGCCAGGAAAGAAAACATCCAAAATCTTGTTCTAAAGCTTGCACGGGGGTCTGCAAAGAGTTTGGCAAGAATGAAAGGTAGTTGTCCAAAACTCGTTCTTTTCCAATAGAATAACCATGGAAAAGGCAGGAGAGTGGTAAAGTTCTGTTTTCTCTAAGTCTGAATGCTGCCCACACTGTGCCTGTGTGCTGCAGCTTGCATCTTCGCCTTTGGGAAGCTGCCGCTCGCCGATTCTCCCGGAGGCGAAGAAGCGGCTTCTTCGCACACAGAGCATTGTGGCGAGCGCAGGGAGCTCCTGAGAGCGGTTTGTGCCGAAAGAAGCCCGGGACCGGCACTTAGCTTCGGAGAGCTGCGTATCTGCGTCTTCTGCGTGTCTTGCCGCTCTACACTCAGCAAAAAGCTTTTCCACCATATCTTGCAAGGAGAAACTCTGCCAGGAAAGAAAACATCCAAAATCTTGTTCTAAAGCTTGCACGGGGGTCTGCAAAGAGTTTGGCAAGAATGAAAGGTAGTTGTCCAAAACTCGTTCTTTTCCAATAGAATAACCATGGAAAAGGCAGGAGAGTGGTAAAGTACTGTTTTCTCTAAGTCTGAAGGCTGCCCACACTGTGCCTGTGTGGTGCAGCTTGCATCTTCGCCTTTGGGAAGCTGCCGCTCGCCGATTCTCCCGGAGGCGAAGAAGCGGCTTCTTCGCACACAGAGCATTGTGGCGAGCGCAGGGAGCTCCTGAGAGCGGTTTGTGCCGAAAGAAGCCCGGGACCGGCACTTAGCTTCGGAGAGCTGCGTATCTGCGTCTTCTGCGTGTCTTGCCGCTCTACACTCAGCAAAAAGCTTTTCCACCATATCTTGCAAGGAGAAACTCTGCCAGGAAAGAAAACATCCAAAATCTTGTTCTAAAGCTTGCACGGGGGTCTGCAAAGAGTTTGGCAAGAATGAAAGGTAGTTGTCCAAAACTCGTTCTTTTCCAATAGAATAACCATGGAAAAGGCAGGAGAGTGGTAAAGTACTGTTTTCTCTAAGTCTGAAGGCTGCCCACACTGTGCCTGTGTGGTGCAGCTTGCATCTTCGCCTTTGGGAAGCTGCCGCTCGCCGATTCTCCCGCAGGCGAAGAAGCGGCTTCTTCGCACACAGAGCATTGTGGCGAGCGCAGGGAGCTCCTGAGAGCGGTTTGTGCCGAAAGAAGCCCGGGACCGGCACTTAGCTTCGGAGAGCTGCGTATCTGCGTCTTCTGCGTGTCTTGCCGCTCTACACTCAGCAAAAAGCTTTTCCACCATATCTTGCAAGGAGAAACTCTGCCAGGAAAGAAAACATCCAAAATCTTGTTCTAAAGCTTGCACGGGGGTCTGCAAAGAGTTTGGCAAGAATGAAAGGTAGTTGTCCAAAACTCGTTCTTTTCCAATAGAATAACCATGGAAAAGGCAGGAGAGTGGTAAAGTACTGTTTTCTCTAAGTCTGAAGGCTGCCCACACTGTGCCTGTGTGGTGCAGCTTGCATCTTCGCCTTTGGGAAGCTGCCGCTCGCCGATTCTCCCGGAGGCAAAGAAGCGGCTTCTTCGCACACAGAGCATTGTGGCGAGCGCAGGGAGCTCCTGAGAGCGGTTTGTGCCGAAAGAAGCCCGGGACCGGCACTTAGCTTCGGAGAGCTGCGTATCTGCGTCTTCTGCGTGTCTTGCCGCTCTACACTCAGCAAAAAGCTTTTCCACCATATCTTGCAAGGAGAAACTCTGCCAGGAAAGAAAACATCCAAAATCTTGTTCTAAAGCTTGCACGGAGGTCTGCAAAGAGTTTGGCAAGAATGAAAGGTAGTTGTCCAAAACTCGTTCTTTTCCAATAGAATAACCATGGAAAAGGCAGGAGAGTGGTAAAGTACTGTTTTCTCTAAGTCTGAATGCTGCCCACACTGTGCCTGCGTGCTGCAGCTTGCATCTTCGCCTTTGGGAAGCTGCCGCTCGCAGATTCTCCCGGAGGCGAAGAAGCGGCTTCTTCGCACACAGAGCATTGTGGCGAGCGCAGGGAGCTCCTGAGAGCGGTTTGTGCCGAAAGAAGCCCGGGACCGGCACTTAGCTTCGGAGAGCTGCGTATCTGCGTCTTCTGCGTGTCTTGCCGCTCTACACTCAGCAAAAAGCTTTTCCACCATATCTTGCAAGGAGAAACTCTGCCAGGAAAGAAAACATCCAAAATCTTGTTCTAAAGCTTGCACGGGGGTCTGCAAAGAGTTTGGCAAGAATGAAAGGTAGTTGTCCAAAACTCGTTCTTTTCCAATAGAATAACCATGGAAAAGGCAGGAGAGTGGTAAAGTACTGTTTTCTCTAAGTCTGAATGCTGCCCACACTGTGCCTGTGTGCTGCAGCTTGCATCTTCGCCTTTGGGAAGCTGCCGCTCGCCGATTCTCCCGGAGGCGAAGAAGCGGCTTCTTCGCACACAGAGCATTGTGGCGAGCGCAGGGAGCTCCTGAGAGCGGTTTGTGCCGAAAGAAGCCCGGGACCGGCACTTAGCTTCGGAGAGCTGCGTATCTGCGTCTTCTGCGTGTCTTGCCGCTCTACACTCAGCAAAAAGCTTTTCCACCATATCTTGCAAGGAGAAACTCTGCCAGGAAAGAAAACATCCAAAATCTTGTTCTAAAGCTTGCACGGGGGTCTGCAAAGAGTTTGGCAAGAATGAAAGGTAGTTGTCCAAAACTCGTTCTTTTCCAATAGAATAACCATGGAAAAGGCAGGAGAGTGGTAAAGTACTGTTTTCTCTAAGTCTGAAGGCTGCCCACACTGTGCCTGTGTGGTGCAGCTTGCATCTTCGCCTTTGGGAAGCTGCCGCTCGCCGATTCTCCCGGAGGCGAAGAAGCGGCTTCTTCGCACACAGAGCATTGTGGCGAGCGCAGGGAGCTCCTGAGAGCGGTTTGTGCCAAAAGAAGCCCGGGACCGGCACTTAGCTTCGGAGAGCTGCGTATCTGCGTCTTCTGCGTGTCTTGCCGCTCTACACTCAGCAAAAAGCTTTTCCACCATATCTTGCAAGGAGAAACTCTGCCAGGAAAGAAAACATCCAAAATCTTGTTCTAAAGCTTGCACGGGGGTCTGCAAAGAGTTTGGCAAGAATGAAAGGTAGTTGTCCAAAACTCGTTCTTTTCCAATAGAATAACCATGGAAAAGGCAGGAGAGTGGTAAAGTACTGTTTTCTCTAAGTCTGAAGGCTGCCCACACTGTGCCTGTGTGGTGCAGCTTGCATCTTCGCCTTTGGGAAGCTGCCGCTCGCCGATTCTCCCGCAGGCGAAGAAGCGGCTTCTTCGCACACAGAGCATTGTGGCGAGCGCAGGGAGCTCCTGAGAGCGGTTTGTGCCGAAAGAAGCCCGGGACCGGCACTTAGCTTCGGAGAGCTGCGTATCTGCGTCTTCTGCGTGTCTTGCCGCTCTACACTCAGCAAAAAGCTTTTCCACCATATCTTGCAAGGAGAAACTCTGCCAGGAAAGAAAACATCCAAAATCTTGTTCTAAAGCTTGCACGGGGGTCTGCAAAGAGTTTGGCAAGAATGAAAGGTAGTTGTCCAAAACTCGTTCTTTTCCAATAGAATAACCATGGAAAAGGCAGGAGAGTGGTAAAGTACTGTTTTCTCTAAGTCTGAAGGCTGCCCACACTGTGCCTGTGTGGTGCAGCTTGCATCTTCGCCTTTGGGAAGCTGCCGCTCGCCGATTCTCCCGGAGGCGAAGAAGCGGCTTCTTCGCACACAGAGCATTGTGGCGAGCGCAGGGAGCTCCTGAGAGCGGTTTGTGCCGAAAGAAGCCCGGGACCGGCACTTAGCTTCGGAGAGCTGCGTATCTGCGTCTTCTGCGTGTCTTGCCGCTCTACACTCAGCAAAAAGCTTTTCCACCATATCTTGCAAGGAGAAACTCTGCCAGGAAAGAAAACATCCAAAATCTTGTTCTAAAGCTTGCACGGAGGTCTGCAAAGAGTTTGGCAAGAATGAAAGGTAGTTGTCCAAAACTCGTTCTTTTCCAATAGAATAACCATGGAAAAGGCAGGAGAGTGGTAAAGTACTGTTTTCTCTAAGTCTGAATGCTGCCCACACTGTGCCTGCGTGCTGCAGCTTGCATCTTCGCCTTTGGGAAGCTGCCGCTCGCAGATTCTCCCGGAGGCGAAGAAGCGGCTTCTTCGCACACAGAGCATTGTGGCGAGCGCAGGGAGCTCCTGAGAGCGGTTTGTGCCGAAAGAAGCCCGGGACCGGCACTTAGCTTCGGAGAGCTGCGTATCTGCGTCTTCTGCGTGTCTTGCCGCTCTACACTCAGCAAAAAGCTTTTCCACCATATCTTGCAAGGAGAAACTCTGCCAGGAAAGAAAACATCCAAAATCTTGTTCTAAAGCTTGCACGGGGGTCTGCAAAGAGTTTGGCAAGAATGAAAGGTAGTTGTCCAAAACTCGTTCTTTTCCAATAGAATAACCATGGAAAAGGCAGGAGAGTGGTAAAGTACTGTTTTCTCTAAGTCTGAATGCTGCCCACACTGTGCCTGTGTGCTGCAGCTTGCATCTTCGCCTTTGGGAAGCTGCCGCTCGCCGATTCTCCCGCAGGCGAAGAAGCGGCTTCTTCGCACACAGAGCATTGTGGCGAGCGCAGGGAGCTCCTGAGAGCGGTTTGTGCCGAAAGAAGCCCGGGACCGGCACTTAGCTTCGGAGAGCTGCGTATCTGCGTCTTCTGCGTGTCTTGCCGCTCTACACTCAGCAAAAAGCTTTTCCACCATATCTTGCAAGGAGAAACTCTGCCAGGAAAGAAAACATCCAAAATCTTGTTCTAAAGCTTGCATGGGGGTCTGCAAAGAGTTTGGCAAGAATGAAAGGTAGTTGTCCAAAACTCGTTCTTTTCCAATAGAATAACCATGGAAAAGGCAGGAGAGTGGTAAAGTTCTGTTTTCTCTAAGTCTGAATGCTGCCCACACTGTGCCTGTGTGCTGCAGCTTGCATCTTCGCCTTTGGGAAGCTGCCGCTCGCCGATTCTCCCGGAGGCGAAGAAGCGGCTTCTTCGCACACAGAGCATTGTGGCGAGCGCAGGGAGCTCCTGAGAGCGGTTTGTGCCGAAAGAAGCCCGGGACCGGCACTTAGCTTCGGAGAGCTGCGTATCTGCGTCTTCTGCGTGTCTTGCCGCTCTACACTCAGCAAAAAGCTTTTCCACCATATCTTGCAAGGAGAAACTCTGCCAGGAAAGAAAACATCCAAAATCTTGTTCTAAAGCTTGCACGGGGGTCTGCAAAGAGTTTGGCAAGAATGAAAGGTAGTTGTCCAAAACTCGTTCTTTTCCAATAGAATAACCATGGAAAAGGCAGGAGAGTGGTAAAGTACTGTTTTCTCTAAGTCTGAAGGCTGCCCACACTGTGCCTGTGTGGTGCAGCTTGCATCTTCGCCTTTGGGAAGCTGCCGCTCGCCGATTCTCCCGGAGGCGAAGAAGCGGCTTCTTCGCACACAGAGCATTGTGGCGAGCGCAGGGAGCTCCTGAGAGCGGTTTGTGCCGAAAGAAGCCCGGGACCGGCACTTAGCTTCGGAGAGCTGCGTATCTGCGTCTTCTGCGTGTCTTGCCGCTCTACACTCAGCAAAAAGCTTTTCCACCATATCTTGCAAGGAGAAACTCTGCCAGGAAAGAAAACATCCAAAATCTTGTTCTAAAGCTTGCACGGGGGTCTGCAAAGAGTTTGGCAAGAATGAAAGGTAGTTGTCCAAAACTCGTTCTTTTCCAATAGAATAACCATGGAAAAGGCAGGAGAGTGGTAAAGTACTGTTTTCTCTAAGTCTGAATGCTGCCCACACTGTGCCTGTGTGCTGCAGCTTGCATCTTCGCCTTTGGGAAGCTGCCGCTCGCAGATTCTCCCGGAGGCGAAGAAGCGGCTTCTTCGCACACAGAGCATTGTGGCGAGCGCAGGGAGCTCCTGAGAGCGGTTTGTGCCGAAAGAAGCCCGGGACCGGCACTTAGCTTCGGAGAGCTGCGTATCTGCGTCTTCTGCGTGTCTTGCCGCTCTACACTCAGCAAAAAGCTTTTCCACCATATCTTGCAAGGAGAAACTCTGCCAGGAAAGAAAACATCCAAAATCTTGTTCTAAAGCTTGCACGGGGGTCTGCAAAGCGTTTGGCAAGAATGAAAGGTAGTTGTCCAAAACTCGTTCTTTTCCAATAGAATAACCATGGAAAAGGCAGAAGAGTGGTAAAGTACTGTTTTCTCTAAGTCTGAATGCTGCCCACACTGTGCCTGCGTGCTGCAGCTTGCATCTTCGCCTTTGGGAAGCTGCCACTCGCCGATTCTCCCGGAGGCGAAGAAGCGGCTTCTTCGCACACAGAGCATTGTGGCGAGCGCAGGGAGCTCCTGAGAGCGGTTTGTGCCGAAAGAAGCCCGGGACCGGCACTTAGCTTCGGAGAGCTGCGTATCTGCGTCTTCTGCGTGTCTTGCCGCTCTACACTCAGCAAAAAGCTTTTCCAGCATATCTTGCAAAGAGAAACTCTGCCAGGAAAGAAAACATCCAAAATCTTGTTCTAAAGCTTGCACGGAGGTCTGCAAAGAGTTTGGCAAGAATGAAAGGTAGTTGTCCAAAACTTGTTCTTTTCCAATATAATAACCATGGAAAAGGCAGGAGAGTGGTAAAGTACTGTTTTCTCTAAGTCTGAAGGCTGCCCACACTGTGCCTGCATGGTGCGGCTTGCATCTTCGCCTTTGGGAAGCTGCCGCTCGCCGATTCTCCCGGAGGCGAAGAAGCGGCTTCTTCGCACACAGAGCATTGTGGCGAGCGCAGGGAGCTCCTGAGAGCGGTTTGTGCCGAAAGAAGCCCGGGACCGGCACTTAGCTTCGGAGAGCTGCGTATCTGCGTCTTCTGCGTGTCTTGCCGCTCAACACACAGCAAAAAGCTTTTCCACCATATCTTGCAAAGAGAAACTCTGCCAGGAAAGAAAACATCCCCGATCTTCTTCTAAAAGTTGCACAGAGGACTGCAGAGTGTTTAAGAAGATGAAAAAGATAGTGTCCCATAACTCCTTTTATTCGAATATAACGTGAATGAAACGGCAGGAGAATGCTAATGTACTCGTTTCTATCAATTTCAAAGCTGCACACGCTATATCTGTGTGCTGCGGCTTGCATCTTCGCCTTTGGGAAGCGGCCGTTCTCTCCATCTCCCGGAGGCGAAGAAGCGGCTTCTTCGCGCACAGAGCATTGTGCCGGTGGCGGTGATCTCCGGAGAGCGGCTTCTGACGAAAGACGCCCTGGCAGGGGGCTTAGTTTCGGAGAGCTCTTTACTCTGCCTTCTGCCTCTCTGGTCACATAAAACTTAGCAAAAAGCTTTTTTACTATGTCTTGCAAGGACCAACTGTGCCAGTATGGAAAGCATCTCCGCTCTTGTTCTAGAAGTTGCACGGAGGTCTGCAGAGTGTTTAGCAAGAAGCAAAAGAAAGTTGTCCAAAACTCCTTCTTTTGGAATGGTAATGTGAATGGAAAAGGCCGGAGAGTGGTAAGGTACTGTTTTCTTTAGGTTTGAGAGCTGCACACACAATCCCCATGTTGTGCGACTTTTTTCTTCGCTTTTAAAGACGCGGCCGCGGTCTCCGTCTCCCGGAGGCGAAGAAGCCGCTTCTTTGCACACAGAGTATTGTGCCGGTCGCGCTGCGCTCCGGAGCACGGCTTCTGCGGAAAGACGCCCGGGAGCGGTCCTTACCTTCGGAGAGCTCCGTATCTCTGAATCTGCGTCTCTTGTCGCCTACATCTTAGCAAAAAGCTTTTCTACTAGGTCTCGCAAGGAGAAACTCTCCCAGTACAAAAAGCATCCCGGATCTTTTTCTGGAAGTTGCACGGAATGTCAGCAGAGTGTTAGGCAAGAAGCAAAAGAAAGTTGTCCAAAACCCCTTTTCTTCCAATGTTAATGTGAATTGAAAAGGCAGGAGAATGAGGAAGTGCTGTTTTCTGTCCGTTTGAAAGCTGTCACAAGGAGAAACTCTATCAGCACCTCAAGTTTTCCTCCATTTTACTCCCGATCTTTCTTTTGTTGTGCAGTCAAGAAGCACCCCACTTTCTTAGTTATGCTGCAGGTTGTCTTCAAATGGCTTTGCTTTCTGTCCCCTCCTCCCCATTTCTAACAGGCACAAGCACATTCCCTTCCCGGAACAAAATCCTGGTAATAGAGCCAGGAAGACTACGCTTTGACTTTGAGAACCAAAACCTATCTAAGAGAAAATAGTCCATTCTTTGAGACCCAATATCACACATCTGTGTGCAGGAGGAAGAGGGGTGCGTGCGTGCGTGAATGGGAAGTGTACTCGCCAACAAACTAGAGCCAATATTAGTAACCAACATGTAACAAGTGTGGACGTATCTAATTCCCGGCTCTTTTTTGGATCTTTTTTCTTCAAGGTTATTTTGCTTTTAAAGATTTTCTAGTCATTTGAAAGATTCTTCTTGGTTTGTGTGAGAATAGAAATCTCCATAAAGCTTACTACGTAAAAGCAGGGTAATCTTTTGGACTTGATGATGACTATTTGGGAGATGATATTTCCATCTGCATAAATCAATTTCCTTGTTTTGGAAATATTTTTGTCACGGAAAGTAGTAAGTTTCAAGATGTGTTTTTAGAAGGTGTAAAAATTGAGATCCTCATTTGTAGCAAAGCAATACAAAGAATATCCCTTAAAACCATCCACTCCATCATTTCATTTTTGTATTTTTGTCTTTTCAATAGCTAGTTCTCACTTTCAGGTGGCTTTTAAATGCCATGGTTTGACACAATTTTGTTATTCATTTCTAAGCTTCAAAATGATATTTAAGAAGAGTAATTTCCTGTAACTACTGGACAGTTTGCAAATTAACATCAAAGTGGAGGGAGGGAGGGAAGGAAGTGGCAGAAGGATGTGGCAGAAAGAAGGACATAGTGGAAGGAAGGCAGTGAAGGAAGGAAGTGGGGGAAGGAAAGAAAAGAAAGAAGGAAAGAGAGAAAGAAAAAGAAAGAAAGAAAGAAAGAAAAAGAAAGAAAAGGAAGGGAAAAAGAAGGAACAAGGGAAAGAGGGAAAGGGGGAAAGGGGGAAAGGGGGAAAGGGGGAAAGGGGGAAAGGGGGAAAGGGGGAAAGAAAGAAAGAAAGAAAGAAAGAAAGAAAGAAAGAAAGAAAGAAAGAAAGAAAGAAAGAAAGAAAGAAAGAAAGAAAGAAAGAAAGAAAGAAAGAAAGAAAGAAAGAAAGAAAGAAAGAAAGAAAGAAAGAAAGAAAGAAAGAAAGAAAGAAAGAAAGAAAGAAAGAAAGAAAGAAAGAAAGAAAGAAAGAAAGAAAGAAAGAAAGAAAGAAAGAGAAGGGAAGAAAATTCCCAAATGTCAGAAACGTTAAAGATGATAAAATACTTGCGTGTATGATAAAGAGCGAGGACTAGATATTAGATATAGTATTGCTAAATGGCACATAAATGTGTGACCCAAACAGTTCAACTCATTGGATAGCAGTTTCTCAGCATGAATATGTTATTTCTAGCTTCAACTTCTTACTGCTACTGTACAGAATGATTACCATAGAATAATGGAATGGTTGGCTTTGGAAGGGACCTTAAATTCACCTACCTCCTCCCCACCATGTCATTGTCAGGGACACCTTCCACTAGACCGCCTTAAGCTCAAAGACCCATTCAAGCTGGCCTTGATCACTTCCAGGAATTGGTCACCCACAACATGTTCTAGTGTCTCCCAACCATCTTGGCAAGGAATTTCTTCCCAATAGCCAAAGGAAACCTATACTCTTCAGGTTTTAAAGCCATCCACACTTTTCCTATTGCTCCGTGCCCTTGTGTAGCTCACTTGCCTCCTTCTGGTAGGCTGTCTTCAGCTGCTGGAGAGCTGCTCTAACAATTTGCCCAGAGTCTGCTCTTCTCCAGGCTGAGAAAACGCCTGCGGGACTCTGACTTGATGACAGACTTCATGTGCTGCACTGGGGGCTCAGACCATTCTTCTTCTTGGAATTGTTGTAGGATGCTCAACCCCTGTTGACTGTGGTACAGGTACACAGTTCATTGTGGTACAGGTAATAAATAGATGATTGTTTTAATAAAGACACAATTGAAATGATAAGAGCTAAATTTTAACGCAAAATTAATTGGAGAAAGATTCCTAAACCTGTGGCCCGTTACCCCAGCCCATCCATTGATTGTAAATGACATTCCTTGCAGATGTTATGATACATGAACCAAAGCCAAGTGATGGATACTGCTTAAGATAGATGTTCTACCTGCTTACTGCAATATGGTCTTATCAGTCTAAAACAATCCCCCGAACATTAAGAACAAGAGATTACATCATGAAGTAATGAAGTGCTTTGGTTGAAAGTAAAAGGCATTTGAAAGAAATGGGTTTGGGGGCTAACGCAGCAAGATCTCAGAAATGGAGTGCCAGCTTAGTTCTCTGCTTCAGAGACAAGTGAAGCAATTCAGAAGTGTCCTCCTGTGAAAAAGGTTGACAGATCTTTCTGCACAACAGTTAACAGCCGGCATCAGAAATGTGTGCAAATAACATACTAGCCACTACAAGTTTGTCCTCCAGGAGTGGAAGGGCCACTCAGACGCATAGCAGTGGTCTTGCTGCTGTGCCTGTTCAAATAGACAGAAAAGAATGAGGAAAACAAATTTTTCCATCTAGTTTGTTTCAGTATTGGTACAAAGACTATTTTCCCGCCCTCAGGAGACAGCAAAAACAGTCAACAACTGAAATGCTTCAGAAATGGAAATGATCTGAATCACAAATATTTCTTTTCACATCAAATTTAAAGCCTAAGTCATAACTGTCAAACAGATAGAACTACTTAAAGATGAATGTACTATACATACTAAAATATTCCCAGAGATAACTATTGTGTCCTTAGTCTGTTTAAAAGTCTAGACTTCCTGGTAAAAAAACTTGTACAGCGCTGAGGTAGCTCCACGACATTCTCTTTTCAGATTAATTAAACTCTTCAGTCTCACCACCGTTACCAATGGATTTCTGTAAGTCCTTGAAAACCAGTAATTTCCCTTTTTTCCTTCTATGAAAAAAATGACAGTGACAAGAGTTATTTGCACTCCCTATTTTCTGAAACAAGCCTGAACATCAAGCCTTAAGAACTTTATCATGAGTTTTACTTCAAACTAAATTTTAAGAGAATGGCAGAAAGAATGGGAGCCTCAAGCAAAAGAATTTAGGCTTCTAATTCTTGGGTTGTCTTCTTACTTACCTAAGACAAGAAGTGGAAAGAGAATAGATTAGAGTTAGCAGCTGTTTAAGATTTGCACGTACTCTTCCACTCTTCCAAGAGGTCAAGGATGCTTTTCTGGCCCTCCCTCCCTCCACAAGCTGCAGCTTCCTTCAAAGCACATTCACCTGCTGTGCAATGGAGCACCCCACGAGCTCCATTGTGTTCCTCCACGGTTCTCCAGGGACTGCTGGGAGACAACCTGCTTGATGATGATGTCCTCCAGGGACTGTGGGGGATTCTTTGCTGTGTCAACTGGAGCACCTTCTCCTCCTTCTTGTCTCACTTTAGTATCATGCAGCTGCTTCTCATACTTCTTTTTTCCCTCACTTGTCACTGCCTATTCATATGTTTTGTACTTTTGACAATATATTTTCACAATGACTGATGGGCTCAGTTGCAGAAATGTGTCTTGCTAGAAAATTGGATACTATAGAAAACCATGATTTTACAGCAAAGAATAGTGGAAGTACAAATATACTGCTAAAGAACCGGAAAATTGACAATCATTCATTGTAATACGTCCCCTCATTTTGCCTTCTTTCTCCTTAAGATCTGGAAAGACTACTGGGCACTGAAAAACACTACAGTGTTGTTTCAAAGAAAAGACTTTTTTAGGATTCTAAGGCGCATGTTCCAATTGCTTGAGAAAATTGAGAAAAGGCACTTTGTCTTTTGTGATAAATATCATTAGCCAGTAGGGACAAAGTCTGACCAACAAGAGCAGATCAAAATCTGATGAGACCAAGCAATATACCTTGAGTGGCCAGGACAGAACCATTGAGTCATTGAATCTGTTGAATTGGAAGGACCCCATCAGGATCATCATCAGTCCAACTCCTGGCCCTGCCTGGGGCCATCCTTGAGAATCACACCATATGCCTGAGAGCAATGTCCCAAACTCAGACAGGTGTGATGGTGTGACCACTCCCTGGAAAGACTCTTCCAGTGCCCAGCCATTCTCTGGTTAAAAACTTTTTCCGGATACCCAACCTAAACCTCCCCTGACTCAGCTGCATGCCATTTCTTTGAGTCCTGTCTTTGTAGACCTCATTTGAGGACTTTCTAATACCAAGGTGATTCCACCCCAGAGCAGAGCAGAGCAGAGCAGAGCAGAGAAGAGCAGAGCAGAGCAGAGCAGAGCAAGACAATCCCCTTCCTTGCCCAGCTGGTGATACTGTGCCTGATGCACCCCAGGACAGGCTTGGCCCTCCTGGCTGCCAGGGCACTGCTGATGCACATTCAGCTTGCCATTGGCCAGGAGCCTGGGTCCCTTTCTGCAGTGCTTCTCCCAGCCTCTTGCTCCCTCCCCAGTCTATACACCCACCAGGATTGCCCTGTTGCAGGTGCTGAATCCAGCACTTGCCCTTGTTCCACTCCATCTGGTTGGTGATTGCCTGTGGGAATCCTCAAAAACAGAGGGGTTTGGGAAAGCTGCAAAAGGAAGGCCTCAGAGACAGCAGAACTGTCATTGGAGCTAAGCAGTAGTCATAAGGTTTGTCAGCAGAAAAATTAGATGAGAAGTAGAAAAGTAAGGACAAATGGAACAATGGTCTGTGTATTAATGCTTGTCTAGAATAACTCCCTAAGCTACAGCAAAGTATATCTAGTGCGATGTTAGGTAGTTCTAAGCTTAATAATGGAGCTCTGTGCGTTGTATCTTAAGGCTTACAAGCAGGTCTTTTATTCGAAAGAAGCGAGCATCGTTCTAAGCCCAGGTACATGTCTTTATAGTGATTGGACAGAAGTACTGTCAATATGCTTTTGCTTTGTGTGATTGGTCAAAAAACTTTTCAAGTAAGTTGTAACATTAAGTTCTTTGTCTGCTGCTGGGGACGTGAGCTGCTGGCAGCTTCCCATTGTCATCACCATGTCATGAGACTGATGCTGGAAAAAAACCAGCTTGAGACGCCGTCCCCAGCAGTCCCGCCCCTTTTGTGATTTGTGCATAGACTCCCGGCCAGCAAGAATTGCCCATCTCTCCTATTTGGCAAGATCTCTCTGCAAGGTCTCTGTGCCCTCAAGGGAGTTAGTTCACAGCTCCTCCCAATTTAGTGTCTTTGGCAAACTGTCTTAATATTCCTTCAAGTGCTGTGTCCAGGTTGTTCAAAAGATGTTGAAGAGAACTGGCCCAATGATGATACTGTCTTAGCCACTGAAATAAGTGCTTCATACTTCCTCTTGTGCAGAAATCACAACAAATTTCTTTTCTATCCATGCAGATATCTTTTCTTATGCTCATGCTTTTTATCCCAACAGCAGCTGACACGACATTTACAGGCACAGCAACAGCACACTTTTCCTGCTCTTACTAGACTTAACAATTTTGCAACCGGTCAATCGGTGACCTTTGCAACTAAAGTCAGACCTTCAGCATTTCTCATTAAATGAATGTCTTCAGAAGAAAACTTTGCTGCCTACTCTGTACGACTGAAGAATAGATGATAATGAGTTAGCATCACAATCAGTTAAGTACAGAGCCTATACTTTAGCAGGGAAAAAATTAAAAGAAGAGCTCTTTTATGCAACAACTATCTGAGAAACAAAACAACTAGGATCTTCCACAGGGTTCCCTGCAGTAGAAATGTACTTGTATGAATGCAGAAGATAAAAGATGTGGTTTTGAAAGGCTATGTCCTTGCTAAGCTAAATTGGATCTCATCCTGTAGATGAAAGATCAAGGAGCTCAAAGCGGAGCTAGAGAGACATGTCCAGATAATGAGACAGAGCAAAGCATTTTCCAAGATAATTAAGCATTCTGGTGGACTGGCCAGTTAGGTTAAATCTGCCACACCCATTCACTTTCGGGGACTGAACTGTGGAGTGCTAAACCGTATCTGCTGCTGTGCAAAGTAAAAGAGATCCATCCAAATTGTATGGTTAGTGTGAACACTCTCACTCTCAATTGTAAAACACTTCATAAGCTATTAATCAGTCTTAGGAACAAAATGAAATAAAGCTGTTATGCCATCTGGGAATGGGAAAACATGTTCAAAATATTTTTTTCTCTATGCTTTCTTCTTTTTTCTTTTTCTTTTTTTCTTTTCTTTTTTTTTTTTTTTTTAATCCCACATTATGTGATTGATAATTTCAACCATTCTGGAATGCTTTTAACAGATGAACCCAGCATAGTAGTTTTATTACAGGCTCTTGTCCCTTACATGCTTCAGGACAGGTTTGGAATATACTCCACAGTCAATTAGTGGTTTTTTATCTCTTTTCCCAGAGACAACTTTTAAAGGACTACTTAACCCCTAAAAATCATAATTTCTCTGGTTTCTCCAAGCTTTTTGAGAAAGCTGTTTTGGTTTTGTTTTGGTTTGTTGTTTGTTTTGTTTTATTGCATCATTCCTAATGTCTTCAGACCTACTACAAGAAGAAGTTAAAAATAGATCTTATTTGAAGAGACTGTTAAAGCTAATGAACTGCCAGTCTTGGTATTTGTATCTTTCTAAACCCTTTAAATTCCAAGGTTGCCTTCCTGAATCCTCAGTTACTTAGAAAACATTGTGTTTATAAAACAGACCCAGTTCAATTGCTTCTGCAAACTCACCTTCATTTTATAGGATTGTACTTCAAGAAATCTTGCTTCATTCAAACATTGAAAGTACAGATTTGACATCATCTGTGACCCTTCGATCTGTCTGAACTGTATTTCATTGTGTGAGTTTCTCAGTTGCTTCAAATAAGGACAGAATCTTTTCAATTTGCATAGCATGTTATCTGAAGATCTCCTGTCTGCTTTCTTCACTTGCTTTAATGGGAAGACAAGGGAAATACATTTTGAATGTTATCTTTTAGAGTCTACTTTTACCTACCAGTGTGCTTATATGGACTAGAACCAATGTCAGCTTGAAAGAAGGTATTGTCACGATCCGCTGATACCAAGGGGTTGGTTAACTGGTTGGTTGGTTAACTGATCTCGGAGTGCAACAGACAACCTGGAAAGGGGATTGCAGTATCAATCCAAACAAATGCACCTTTATAGAATGACCACAGCAAATGCCTGAAAGGAATCAGGGAGAGGAAAAGAATAAAAAAGAGGGGGAGAAAGAGAGAGGAGTATAGCTACCAAACATGGAGAGACTAAGTCCTCTTAGTCCAGCTGATAGAGTTTGCCTAGTCACATTGGGAAGATCTCAAAGTCCTGGTTAACTCAAGGTTCTATTATAGTCCATTGCTGAGGGGGGAAACAGAATCTTGAAATGGCTGAGATACAATCAAGAAGAAGAAGAAGTCTATTGAAATTGCTGAGGGGGAAAAAGATATTGAAGACGGGTACAGACAGTCCATGTTCTCAGCAGGATAAGTCAGTATCAGCAGTGAGTGGGACCCACTGTTTCAGGACTGCTTTCTGGGGGAAACCAGTCTAGGTCCGGTGAACACATCTGTAGGCAACACTCAGCAGGCATCCTGCTTCAGTCAGGCCAGCACCCCTGCATCAGAATTACAGGTGTCTCAGTCTCAGTCCTTGGTAGGGGGGCTTCAACCTCGGTGCCTCACGCTGGTAGTGGAGATGAAGGATTTTCCATGGGGGGGCTACCAAGTTGCCCCAGCAAGTTCATCTGGCCAAGAGGTGGGAAAATTCCTGGTCTATTGTCGTGAAGCAGGTGCAAGCATATAGGCCGGGTCGCCCTTTGGCAGGCCCTGCTAGAAGCAGTCACTGAAGACACAGCTGTGAACAATCACTTGGCAGGCCAGAATTCTGCTCAGGGGCCTCAGGATTTTTGGTGTTCATCCATTACTGGCAGGCCAGAATTCCCATCGGTGTCTTTAGGGTCCCAGGGTCTGTCCTGGGAATGGTCGTGAGGCAAATGAGGGGAACTTTAGACTGTCTTTCACACGTATCAGAAAATCTATTTACTGAAATGGCCAAAAAGAATGCATAACATTTACAATTGAGGGGGAAAAAGAAAACCAAACTCAAACCGTTGGAGCAATATCATTCTAGAGAATGCCATGTCTCTATGAAAAATACAAAAAAATTTCTGTTTTCAAACGCACCCACAAATCACCATTTTGCATCTTTTTTGTTGTTGTTGTTGTTGTTGTTTGTTTTAAAGCTCTGGCACTTATCTGATTCCTTTTTGAGTTAGTTCAGCTCATTAATCTAGTAAGAAAGCTGCTAAAATTAAACTGAAAAACCTATGGGGAACAGGATGCCACTTCAGCCATGTTGTAGGGAAGCATTAGGTCAGCCTTCTGTCTTGTAGAAATATGTCTGTCATATAGGAAAATCAATGTGTAGCACTATCTTATTTTGAACTTTCTCATTGCTACTGGGTTCCTGAATGATCAAGATGGTTTAAACCAACAACAGGCAGCCCTCTAAGATACTCCCCAAACTATTGCAATGGAATAACTTGATCAGGTGAAGAGCTCGCTATGCAAAAGCTGAATATGATGTCAAGAATGCTTTGTTGTGGATTACCATTGTTTGGGATCATTTATCCCTTACCCTCCCATGTAGGTATAGGAAAAAATTAAGAAACCACAAGGCTTTTACAGCTGTTCTTGTATTTTGGGATCGTAAGGACTTGGGTTGGTAAACAAAACTGTGGTGAGTTTTACTATTGACTTTATCGCTGTTTCACTTTGAATTAACTGCTTTGCATTTCAGCTTACCCATCAGTATAATGAGAAGAAGAATATCTTCCTTCCTGCCCAAAAGATATTGAATTATGCCTGTGATGTCACGGACTTAAAGACGAAAACCATTGTGATTGAAAGGAAGTATTGGCATGCCACAAGGTAACTGGAGTGAGCTGTGTTTCCTCCTCAGCTTCACTGTGATAGTAGAATTTTAATTAGCAGTTCCAAAACTTTGTCTTAGCATAGTCTGGTGACATATCTCAGTAGAGCAGTGTCTTAGGGTGACTTTATGATGTTGTATCCCCAGCCATCTGTTCTGTTAATGCTGGATATTATATTCTCTGCCTTCAAGACTGCTTCTGAGAGCAAAGGTGGGGAGAAGAAGAAGTACGGAGTTTGTTATCACAGGCTGCACTCACTCTTCTAAAAGCAACACTGCTCCACATTCTGTGCTGCACTGTGTTGTCTGGGCACTGATGGAGCAGAACAGAGTGTTCTTTGCTTTTCAGTTGGTTTAGCTGGCTGAGGCAGAGTTTTCCCTGGACTGTCTTTTTTCTTTCCCTTTTCTTGGAACTGTTCAAACCTGCTCCAGACTGGGACCTGGAGAGCACTGAGAGCTTGCACTTTGTGGCCTATGGGGGCCTACTCTGGGCAGCAGCCTTTCCTAGTGCCGGAGGGATTGATAACAGAGCAAGCATCCACAGGAGAGACTTTCTGAATTTGTTGTCTCTTCAGAGCGGCGATTGAGTTTTGTCATCTGGTATTGTTCATTTTTTGTGCTGGGGGGTGCTTTCCCTGGTAAATAAACAGATTTTTTCCACTTCTCTCAGAGGAAATGTTTCCCAGACCAGTTGAGGGGAGGGGCCGTGTAGGTGGGCTTTCTGGGGGGGGCCCCCTGAGACATAAACTTTAAAGAAATTTAGGGATTTTAGAGGAGCTGAGGTTTTAGTTAGAGATAAGCCTTATTAGAGTTTATCAAAATAAATAGGTAGGCCTTGTTGAAGTTAAGAGTTAGTAGTTAACTAATAATTGATTGCTTGTCAACATCATGTTTGCTTAGCTGGGTTTATCATGAAGAATATAGAAACTCATAAATAGCTTTTAGGAACATAAGACAATTGTAGGCCACCTCTGTTCTGAAACCAATTGAAGATGGGGAATGGGAGTTCTACCAATGGGTTCATTTGTCATATTTGCATTGAAAATGTAGAAAGTTCAGAACCAGGAAGACTTCATTTATTTCCTCATTTTGGAACCCCTCCCCATGAAAGGGACCACCGATTCATTTTGAGGAACAAACTACGTGTGCTTAATAGCTTTTGAACTAATTACCATACGAAGTGAGGAATGATGGGATGTACCTAAATTATGAATATGTATTTGTCTTTTGGGTATTCAATACTTGTATAGATAAAAAGACTCTGTTATCACCTCTAAATCACAGTGTGTATTTGGGAGCTATCCCGCACGCTGCCCAGCGTTGCAATAAACATACACTTTCTAATTTTGAACTGTTAGAGAGCCTTGGTCCGTCACAGTTGGATATCAGTACTAGATCAATATTTTTAATAAATCACCCCTTCTTGAGGATTGCTGCCAAATTTGCCCTAAACCAAGACAAGCAGGATCTGCGATTTAGAGAATGATGGAATCACTTTGGTTGGAAAAGACCTTTAAGAACATTGAGTCTAAATGTAATTAGCAAACACAACCATCAAGCAATGTTTTGCTGTCTGAAGAGAACATGGTTTATCTGGTAAGCTTTGCAAGTATTTGTGTCATCACAAGCATGCATGTCCAATGCATTAGATGGGTATATAATAAGAAACCTGTGCAAATCAACAGAATGATTCTCAGGGTAGGATATTGGCATGTTTCATCCTTCTTCCCGACTTCTTCCAATGAATTATTTTTACAAAGTAATGATTGGAATTGTTACTCTTTTGACGGTTCTTGTTGTATTACTGACATTTTTGGCATAGGAATGCCAAATAGGCTAATTCACCTAGTTTTTCAGATAAAGACCAAGATTTAGTGTTGCTTAAGCTGGAGGCAGAAATATTTAAATCTTCCAGCCTCCTTCTTAGTACCTAATTTCTATTACAATATCAGTGCACAATCTTGTCCCTTAAGGTCCAGCTAGCTCAGTTTATACCAACAGGGTGACATTAGTAGGGCTCACGTGATGCTGCACACAGAAGCCCTCGGGGTGCACCTCTAGCAGACAGTAATTCATGCACTTGGACCATCCCAGTGCTGACTTTGGATCACCAGAAGAGTAGAACTAGAGAGATTTGATGGAGAGCTCTCTGGAGGAAGTAGCCTGAAGAAGACAGCAGAAATCCCATCTGTGTGTTTGTACAAATAACGTGAATACCATTTACAGAAAAAGATCTTCAAATGGATCTAGCTTTTTCTGCAGACTATTTGTCAACTATATGCATTACATGGACAGTTCCACTGAGCATCTGAAATACAGCTGCGTTTAAGTGGATTGATTCAGGGTTGGAAAGCGGTGAAATAAAGCTTTTCAGGAATAGCTGACATCCAAGTCCCGCAGAAATTTACCTATTTTTAATGTCCAGATGCTTTTTAAAATCATGGGTGACCATTTAGCTACCTAATAGCTTTAATCAGAAATACAAAGAAAATTTTAAACTCCCATCTTTTATAGCTTGAATATTTTTCTTTGTTTATTTCCTGGTTTCCAATTCAGGTCTACAAATCATATGATTAGGTAATGAGAACTCATGCTGTATAAAAATATTTCGTGCTATACTTCCAAGTCAAGGCCATGTTTTTCCCGGAACTGTTTAAAAAAATAAAATTCTATCTGGATTCTCTCTAGCCCACACTCATCATTATATAAAATCATTTAAATATTATATTTTGACTTTACATGGTGCAATTATATTCAGAAATCCAAGGCTCTATTGTTAGATTGTTTGTATGGTTTTCTGGCAATTCTAACTTCCCACAACCACTCTTGGCAGCTATATATTTTTGCAGCAAGGCATCACAGGGGTCTGTGAGAAGTTTGAATGTGAAGCAGAGCTAACATTAAAATACACGTGACATACTCGAAATATTTCACTTCCGAAAGTTACAGTTTGCTTAGATGGAAGGAAATATGAAATAAATAAACCTCACACAACATTTCTAAATCTTGGAAATCTATTACCTGAACTTTGAGTCAGTTTGCAGGACAGGACTCTGTAGAAATGCAAATGTGAAGTCCAAGGAATAGAGCAGAAGGTGTATTGGGCAGGGGTACAGAAGATTGCTCTGAAGGGTGATGTAAGCAAGATTGCATCCTATAAAGATAGCAGCTGCTTCTGCTGGTGCCAACATAGAGAATTTGCGCCACCAGCCTAGTTTTCTGGGGACATTTGACCTGTACACTCTTGAGGGCTTGTAGATGGGAATGAATGTGTCCTTTGATCTGTTTTTTTCTTTTGAATGTCTATGACCTGACTTGCTATTGTGTACTGTACTGTATCGTTTTATAAACAGACACGTTTCATCTGTTTGAAAGCTGTAGTTGAAAGTGAGCTTGCAATCATGAGTTGGCTGTCAAAAGAATTAATTTTCTGCTTTAAGCAAAATATCAATAGAAACATTCCATCCACTCCTATGATACAGATTCCTTTTGAATTTACAGGGTAATTTGCATTAGTGAGTATACTGCATGTGCAATAAATACACCTTGCTTGGTTTCTAATGATGATAATAGTCCTCTTTGTATTACTCTAAGGATTGAACTCACCATCATTATTTTCCTGTTCTCATTGATCTGTAAAGGAAAAATAGTTTTGCATTAACCAAGGAGTAAAATGCATGGATTTAGCATCATTCTTGCAAGTAGTCCTCGATTCTGAAAATACCTCTCAGAAGCTGCATCAAATGGCAAAGCTAGACAGATGGCAGAATGCAGAACCTGCCATTTAGGATCAGGTACAAAATAACACCCAAGAAATTCTTCATGGATGCTGCATAAGTACAAAGACGCCGTTATTTAAAAGAGAAAAATAGTCAATGTGAAACGTGTTTGATGAATAAAAAGCTATGCTAATCAAGAGACTACAGTGCCAAGTGTGCTACAAGGCTTTTTTTGTAATTAACATCATTCCCAGCATGAAAAAATACTATTTTTATTGTAGATTGCTTAAGAGTGCACAACAGTTTGGAAAAAAGTGCTTTGCTTTTTCTATTCATAGGAACTGTGTATCATGGTAAGAGATACTGTAAACAGGTTTTGGAAAACAATGTTATTTTGAAGATTCATTCTATTCAGAAATACTTCCCGTGAAAAAATTTGCTCTGCCTTCCATCCTGAAGACTCTTAAAGGAAAATGTCTTTGTTGCATTCTCTTCACACTAGTTCAGGAGCTCAGTCTTACCTGCATTCTAATGCTTTTTTATGTTCCTGATGGCATGGCTTAGACATCCTTGTCTCCATTACCATCATGATTTCCAGATCAAGTGATGAGAATTTTTCTTCAGGATTGGTGAAGTTAAGTGTCATAACATTTTTGTCAAGTCAATTTGAAGGGGTTTTTTTGCCAAAGGAATCTCTTCCTTCCTAATGAAAACCATTGGCAATAGCAAATCTACTCAGTTTTTCAGGAAGTCAAATAATACATCTCCACTGTACAAGGTCCTCCGTTTGTTTTTTTTTCACCAGAAGAAAACTGCTGTTTTCTTCTTCTTCTTCTTCTATCACCTTAGACTTACTTTCTTCCAAAATCTTTTTAAACCTTTAGATTACTTTCACAGTGTGCTATAGCATATGTATTTGAAAAGACCATTTGTACATATTCAAATGGCTTACTTCTAATCTATTAAGAAATGGCTGTACTTCTATTAAGGAAACATAAAGGTGCAGTAATATTTTTTCTTCTACAAAATTTAAAAAGCCCCAACTATTAAAAATGATACCAGCAAATGATGTCTGTAAGACTGAGGCAGGAGACTTTTTTCCAGAACAATGTGCAGTTCTTCCCAATTCTATTTTTCCCTCCGATTACTTTGTACAAAAATAGTTTTACACAGTCTTCTAATAGTGGCGTGTTACTAGTGGGGTAGAGTATTGCCCTGCCAGCATTGGAATTGACTCGACTGTAGTTGTGTTCAAATTTGCTGATGAGACAAGGTTTTTTTGCTGAACGCACTTCAGCAAGCAAGAGAGCTTCTTAGTCTTAAGATGCTATGAGTCCCAGAAGAAGATGAATGAGGTGATGACATGCCTTGTGTTCTGAAGAGAGATCAAAACTTATTTCTGGGGTCACCCCCCCTCTTGGTACAGAAAGCACACAGAGGGCTTTGAAGCAGCACTTTCACCCTCTTTGCATTCACTAGTAAATCGGAGACAGAGCTTGCCCCAAGGTTTGTGCAAAAATACTCTTTTGATGCAACTCTTAACCAGACAAAATCTCTGGGAAAATTTGCAGTGGCAGAAAGCAATTTTCCCTTCCTGGGAAATCTACTGAAACGGTTCAGAAGTTATTCCCATTCCCTGTTGCTAACCTCTGCTGTCTAGAAGTCCGATATGTTTGGGACCATGTTGAAATCATTCTAAACAATGTACTGATGCCGCACTGTTGAGTAAACATAGGTCTTTTCCATAGGTGTCAGGGAAAAATATTTCTGTTGGTAAAAATGATAGAAAACAATACCAGCATGGCAGAAAAACAATTACATCAATAGAATGAAGATGCCCAGAATTCTTCTTTTGAAGTTACACACAGTCAATATTTTCTAAAGAAGGTTGTGAAACTTAATAAGGAGTACATTCCACGTGACTGGTGCACAAGTTCATGTTTCCACCTTACAAAATACATATTATTAAAAGAAAAATGTTCTGCCTTGTAGAAAAGTAACCCATTCGTAATTTGATCAAAGATAGGATTAGATCAAGTATTCCTACAAGACAGTAGTAGTACTAGGAAAAGCCTTTTGGCGTCTATTTAACTACAGGAAACTTGAGAAAGCAGAAGAGTGTCCTTCCCTGCTGCAAGCTGTACTTCCTATTTGCTAGTGCTGCTTCAACATTGTCTAAAGAAAACTTGCCAAAATAAGACTATTGTATACAAGCAACTGTAACTATCCATTCCGTTCCAGCTAATTTTAACTAGCAAGTATGAGTCACACACTCTAATGGAATATTCTAATGCATAGATAGAGCATACCTTCACTAATAAATGGGGACTCTGGAAAAAGGAGCAAATGCAGTTGAATTTCAGGGAAGGAAATTACTGGAGTGCTAACTGCAGTCCCTCGACTTCACAAGAAATGATGTCTGGTAATCCCAACCAGAAACATATAGAAATCCATTTTCAAATGGGTTGCATCTATGGTCCTCTGCTCTTCCTATATGAAGAAACTGTGGTTTGAATCAATCTTCAAAATAGTATGCCTAAAGACCTTAGATGCCTCCAATTCTTTTGTTGGTTTTTTTTTTTTTTTCCAGAAGCAACTGTCTCAAAACCTTTTTAAAGCTGACATTTTCTCTTAAGATGCCATATTTTAAAAGAGCACCTTGTCATTTAACAGGGTATTCCAAACATCATTTACAAGTTTAGACTGAAAGTAACACTTTTCCTAGTAATCTTTCATTTTTTGCAGCTCAGTGCTAACATAGGCAGCAAAGAAGAGAACAGACCACAGCTCTTTCTGGAGCATCTTGAACAAATGCCCTTGCTTATGTTCTAATCATTCACTTCACCAAAAGACCTAATGATGAAGAAAAGGTTGTGAAAGCATTACTAGTAGTGCTACATGGCAATCCACGGGTGTGATTTCTCAAGCAGAATTTGTATCACATAGATGATACTTGGCAAACAGCAAATGAAGGGGTTTTCTTCAGCTCTCAGACTGATGTTACATGTCAGTAATTTAATAAAAAGATAACAAGAAGAAGGTTATTTTTTAACATGTGAATTTAATTACACTCCTGCCATGGACATCTGAATCTTATGAATAGACAGTGTCTGATTTAGAAAAAAATAAAGAATTACCACAGTTTAAAGAAACATAGGATCATAAACCCTTTGCTGATGGAACGTAGCCTATTCATTGGTTGAAATGAAGCAGGTAGACAGGACATATGAAATATTTTTTTGTGCATCAAACATTTATTTTCTAAAGTGATGCTGACAGATAGTGAACTCACCAACTTAGATATTGCACGGTAGATAAGGGTACATAACTTGCTCCATCAAGTAATCCCTTGGAACCATCATCCAAGGGGATTTTCCCCTGCATCTGTGAAAATATGCCTACCTTTTTCACAATACTTCTGCAGCAGCATTGTTAGGCCTGATCAGCTGGTATGGAGAGGGAATTATCGGCAGCAAGGTGACTGGCCAGGGCAATTTGCTTCAATGGATTTTGATCTCCCGGATATTTTGCAGACCTGCTTCAGCCCTGCTTGTCAAACACAGCCTTTAAAGGGTGCCAAACAATTGTTAGTCTGTACTGGGCCATATGCTCTTTATTCTCTCCCTCAACTTCTCCATCGCCTCTCATCTGTTTCACATGAGCTATGTTCAAGGACCACAGGCTACTTTTCACAGAATCTTCAGGCCTGATGCAGTAAGAATGATGACTAGAACACAGCTGGGATCAATTTTCCAGTTTGGATAAAATGCATTCTGCACACAAATCCAATGAGAAGGTGTTCCCCCTATGCCCAGAAAAACCTTCACTAGTACTAGTGTTCTACGTAAACTGCAACTTAGTCTGAAAGAAAAGCTTTTTTCTGAGAGTGTCTAAGAGCTTTGTATGAAGCACAGATATTTGATATATGCAATTTTGAATACCAGAGGAAAAAGAAAACGGCACAAAGCTTTTAATGGTGCTGGTTTTAATTTTAAATTCCATGCACCTTTTCAAAAAGTGTCAGCTCAAATGCCCATCAACATATTTTAGTCACCTGTAAGTCAGTATTCATATAAAATGTGATTCAAATCAAAAGAATTTCAAACCTTTCCTCAAAGTTTATATGCCTAGATTTAATACTTCTGACACATATTAGATGAAAGGAAGACATTTTTTACTGTGGGGGTGATGGAACACTGGAACAGGTTGCCCAGAGAAGTAGTGGGTGTCCCATCCCTGAAAGTATTCAAGGTCAGGTTGGATGGGGCTTTGAGCAGCAACACAGGAGACTCTTGATGGTAGAGAAACAAAGTTTGAATCTAGAAGAAACTCAGATTGAAGTATAGGAGCAAGTTTTCCCTCAGCTCTTGGGGTAAAATCAAAGTGTTACAAAATTACCTTGATCTGTGATTTTCACTACTGTAACAGGTTAATGAAAACTATGCAGAAGATAGCAAATTTTAAAAGAGAGAAGAATTACAGCATAAAATACATGGGATGGGTTTCTACATGGGACAAAATCTCTGTATTTCCACACTTCCTCATGTTAGGATTTCATGAAGTGCCAAAGAAGGCGGCAAAATATCATTCAGGACATTATTTACTGGGGTTCAGCCCGGCCTTTAGTAGGAATTGGGTTTGAACATAATGCAGATATACCACACACTTTCCCTTCACTGAAAAATTACTGTTTACAATGAATAAGCAATGAGGATATAAAATTGACTGAAAGCATCTTAAAAAGGTAAAGTATTTCATTGTAAATGATCTGTGATCCAAATAGTTCTTCCACCTTAGTGAGGGACAAAAGAATTCTTCCATATCATGATGGTTTAAAATTGTATAAACCAATGTTTTCTTCTGAAAAGATATTATCTATTTTTTTCTATCTTTAGAAGAAAATATTCCTAGACATACAACACATGAGAATGAAGTAATTGTAAAGAAACAAATAATATGAAAATATTCCCTACATATAATTAAATGAAAAGCTGTGTTTTAAATAGGAAGTAGATATTAAACAGAATTTTTACACCAGATATTTGAATTGTTGCACCAGCTATTTTGCCCACAAAGAGAGGTATTTAGCATTTCGGTCTTTTCCAAGGTGTTCATCATCTGCTATGCTGACCTCTGCGTGGGCCTAGGTGTGTGTGGAAGGGGGGCATGTGAAGGGGAGTGTGTATGTTTGCTTAACACTTGTTGTGGCAGATTCATGCCTCAGCTCCATCATTTGTTTTAGAAACTTCACAGAGAGTGGATATGAAGTTTAATATCAACAAGAGATCAATTCCCAAATCATCCATTTTACCCTACCTTATAAATCATATGCTTTGTTGCATATTTTATCAAATATACTTTCAAGCCACACAGAGAAATGAGAATGTGGAGAATCCCTCCAATGTCTTGCAACTTTTATGCAAACAGAGTTTCAAGAAAGGATAATTTCTTTTAAAGTACATCTGGGACAGGCATGATGGTGGTGTCAAGCTGCTGGAGTTTTTGTTGCTGGGAGAAGTCGTACAAAAGGATTGGTTTTTACATTGACTAGTTACTGAATCAAGTGCATGAATACATTGGAAATTCAACTGGGGGTTCCTTTTTCTAGCAGATTACTTCTAGAACGAGCTTGCAGACTGAAGCTGACTCTTTTGCTCTCTTTTTGTTTCTTACCTATTTTCTTGGCTTCTTTACCACTATCTACACAATTTTGGAACTTTTTTCCCAACTAAAATTGTTTCATAGTCTGATAATTAGGATACATTTTTTACAAGGAATTTTTAAAAATCTTTGTTTGAGTTAAGAAGGTTAAGGACTAAGGTCTTTTTCTTACCTTATCAATATTGGGATGAAATTGATAAATAAAGACTAACTCTTTCTTTTTATTTTCAACCCAAGTAGATAGTTCCCATACATTAATACATTTTGTGGACCAATATTTGCCATTCTGATGTAAGTTGTCCCTTCTTAACAATATACATTCTGTGACTATGTTGACAACACTATTGGTGAAGATCCTAACTGGTCTTAAACACACATAGGGAGAAATTTGCTCAGCCAGTGTCAGTCTTAAGCATGCCTATCAGAAGATCTTTCTATAGCTGGGGAATTTTCCCATGAAAGGGATTCAGTTATGGAAGAGACACTTATCCCAGAGTTTTGCATTCTTCTTGAGCACTACTTAAGGAACTTAGATCCCATGTCCATTTGGATCTCTCTCTGCACAGATCTTTGTCATGCCAGTGCTTGAAATGCATCTCTAAGAGAATTCACTAGCACAGAATGAACGAGAGTGGAAGGCGTCAGTGGGGCTCACCAGGTCCAACCCCCCTGCTTAAACCAGGCTACCTAGAGCCTCTTGCCCAGGATTATATCTGGGTGTACTTTTCATGTCTTCAAAGATCCAGGCTCCACAATCTTTCTGGGCAGTCTGTGCCGTGGTTCAGTCGCCCTCACAGTAAAAAATCATTTGCTGATGTGCAGAGGCAATCTCCTGTATTTCAGTGTGTGCCTACTGCCTCTTGTCTTTTCACTGAGCATCCTTGAAAAGACACTGGTTCCCTCCTCTTTGCACTATTCCTTCTGGGATGTATGTGTGCTGCCACCTAGAGAAATGTCAAAAACCTTCCTGAAGCCCAGGCAGACAATATTCCCTTCATCTACCGGGCAAGTTGATTCATCAGAGGAGTTTAAAAAGTTGTTCAGCATGAAGTTCCCCTGGTAAATCCATGCTGACTATGTTATTTTGTCCTCCTTCATGTGCCTGGCAATGCTTTCCAGCAATAGCTGCTCCATCAACTTCCTGGGGATAAAAATGACGCTGGCTGGCTGGCTTGTACTTTTCCAAGTCCTCCTAGTTGCCTTTTTCCAAGATGGGTGACATTTGCTTTCATCCAGTCTTTGGGCACTTTCCTCAGTCACTATGATCCATCAAACATCATTAGGAGTGGCCTCAGAATAACATCTGCTAACACCCTTGAGACCTGTGGCTGCATCTCAACAGGGCCTGTGGACTTCATGGAATACGTACCAATTCAGTGACTATGCCCATAAAAGTTTGCAAGGGATAAGAGAACGTATTAACAGGTACCTGAAGAGTGAGTGAAAAACTATGGAAGCAATCCAAAAGGACAAAGACTTGAGTTCCCTTTTCAGACAAAGCATCCTATCGTGGAGCTGAGCAGCTTTAGATCTAGGGAAGCTTCCCCTCTGAAAGGATGCAGAAGACATTCTTTTACCCGTATCCACTAATAAAATGTATTGACCATTCACTTGCAATACAAAAAAACTAAATTATTTCCAAAATTGTTGCCGCCTAACTAGACAATCATGTACTGGCTGGGTATTCCCCTAACAGATGACAGCACCTGCTTGATGCCTCTTATGCCTACAGACTATTTGAATTAGGTCATCTGAGTGGGGATTACTGGTCTGGGAACTTTCTTTCTGATGAATTTGGAAGATTTACTGAAGCAAGGACCTGAAGATGAAAACTTCATTTCCCATCAGTGCACTTTAACATCCACGGCTGTAATGCCATTGTTTCTCACCAACTGAGTCAAGAATTTATGACTACAAAGTGAATCAGCTCCAAAAGGAAAGATAAAGGCTAGAAAACATTCTCTCTTGGTAAAGCAAATGAAGTGACTAAATTCTAATCACTCGCTGGCCTAAAGCTTCAAGGAGGGGGAGGTGGACCAGGTTTCCTTCCACTGCCGTTCTCTTTGTCACCTCAGTGTTTTATAGGGGTATGCAGACATTCAAAAAGAGAGCTTTGCTGAATTCATAAAATTCAGTCTTAAAAAATAACTTGATAGCAGCTGAAATGAAAAGAACAAATAAAATGCAATTAATTCCACGGAAGCTTGAAATGATTATTTCTTCATTTTGCATTTGAGGATGTATATTGTGTGAGTTTGTCTTGTATTGTTCTACAGGTTTTCTAACTGGCACACCTTTCTTTATGAATGGACTGTCCTTTCCTAAATGCTCTCATATGGAGGAACATGCTTCTGATAAGAAGAGCACTAGGGTGTCTTTACTTGACCTTTTATTTTTACTGATGTTTGGTCCTTGGAAATGAATGGGGTTTTTCAATTGAAATGTCTTACTATTGTTCCCACAGGATAAGCCACAGGCTCTTCTGCTCAGAGCTGTCACTAGTCAGCTATTCTCCTATCTGCCTTTAAGTAGTTGAATGTTCTGGTCTAAAAGTAGCACCTTCTATGTAGCCATGCTCTTAGCTGCCAGTGTCATCTTGAATCCAAACACCCTCCCGCAAGGGACCGCTGGTTCTGTAGTCAACTAAGGGGAAAAAAACGGTCCATCCATGCTTCCTGATTTAAAATATAAAGGTATATAAAGGTATGGTGTCCCTAAACGATTCTCTGCAGTTGAACACTACTTATCTTTGCCGTGTTTCTTCAACTCACTTGCAAGTCATTCATGCGTTACCTTCTTGTGAGAATTGCTTGGTTTGAAGATGATTTAAAAGGGTATGAGAATACTTTTGTGCCTCTGCTATAAGGATGCTTTTCAAATCCACACAAACCTCCTGCAAATGCAAAAGCATTCATCCTGTATTGTCCTAGGCTACAATATAAAAATGTATTCTGCTCCCAACCTCAAGAGCTGCTGAAACCGGGAGGGGCATCGTTTTTTCCTTATCTCCTTATCTCTTAACGGGGCCATCCATGTCTTGCCACATGACTCAGAGATGACTCCCTCCAGGAGCCATTTCTGTTTAAAGGGTAATCAAGGAACCACTGCATGACTCAGAACAATTTGAGCCCATTGCAAGATGCTCTGCCCAGGGGGCAGGAGCTAAGCATCCCCAGCTGGATAGAATCTGAGTTTTGGGACACCACAAGCAGTCTTTCCACTGGCTTCCTAGAAGAACGGCCACCCTCACCCACTGGTCTTCAGAGGACAAGAGCTACCAGATGGTTTCTACAGGATCACCACTTCAACAAGACCATTTCATCCGGACTGCTGCCACCACCCTAACTAGCAGGGTGACAGGTCGTATTCTGTCCGTGCTTTTTCTTTTGTATTATTGCATGTATTTGGTTTTTCCCCTTTTCCTAATAAATTGTATTTCTGACTTGGAGTCTTGCTGCCATGCTGGATTTCTTCAGACCGACTAGCTCCTGACACCAACAGCCAGAGTGGGCTGCCCCCAGAAAGCTGTCGAATCCAGGGTGCAGCTGTAGGGCACAGCTGCTCTATGGCACAGGTGGACTGCATTGGGGATAGGACTGCGCCGAGGGCAGGGACAAGGAACAGGGAGAGGTCTTCTGTATGTTTTCCAAAGGAGTTTCTTCCCTGGAGGGTCAGGGACAGAAAGACACTGACTCAAACGCATACATCAACTTAGAAATGGGGAGAGGTCCCAGAGGAGGATACAATCTTTAACACACTGGGAGCAACTGGGGGTGGACCACAAGGCGGGGAATACAATGTTTAAACCAATAGGGGACTACAGGGGAGGAGAATAACTTAAACAAACCAATGGGGTTTTGAAGACTATAAAATTGATAGGGAAGTTTCTAGAGAAAGGGGCAGGCTTGGGGAGGGATTGACATTCAGTGGGAGGAGGAAAAGGGAACAAAAGGGCAGGTCTTTGGGGAGATGGACAACTAGGGCAAAAACTAACACCACGGGGGGAAAGGAACAATCCATTAATAATAAAATATGCTACAACAGCACAAAACCGGAAGTATTCTAAAACTGACTACTCAAACTGCATTGCAATCAAAAACACACACTGCAACAGCGACAGCATCTCTTGCTGCTTTTGCTTTCAAACCAGAAGAGGTGCCAACCAAAAAATTAGCAAACTTAAAAGTTAACTGGCTGCAGTTTTGATTTCCTTCTTAAATATATTACTGCTTGTCTAATTGGCTTAGCAGCATGTCTGTTCTTAGTGCCAAGCAGGGATTCACTTTGCCAGGCATGGAGGAAGCTTCTAGGAGCTTTTCACAAAAGATTCACTTCTGTGGCTGGCTTCTTCCCTCCCCACCAAAAACCAAGCCATGCAAAACCAACACCTTAACTAATCCCTAGTACTTAGTACGCATCCAATAATTCCTTTTAAACTATACTTTACATTTTTTACCAAATGCCCTGAAAAGAAATGGATCCATAATATTGATCAAAATAGTTCCAGTTCAATAGAAATATTGGGTCATGCAACTCTGGTTTACATCACTATTTTTTGTACAATCAACAGGAGCTTTTTTCGCCTCTAAAGAAATGTTTCCTGATGGTTTGGATCAGAAGATCCAGTATTGCCATGGTGAGATTTTTGTTTTGAAGGCCATAAGCTGTGCTCAGTGTTTTGGCTATATTCTTTGTTGTGCCTTGCATATATTTTGGATAGAAAGCCAGTAGAGATGATGTCCTTGCTGCAGTAGCCATGCTAAATAAGGCAGAGCGTCTGGCTGATGTACTGGAGCTGTAGACTATCCACCAGTCTCCCAGGGCGGTGAGGATCTCTAAAGGAATATAATCTTGGCTATGCTCTGGAAGTTTTACAGAGAGAAAGAGCCTCATAGCTCTAATGATTTGTCTCCTGGAGTTCTGAAGAATATGTTGTAAAGAAGAAGGCTGCTGTCTTTCGCAACAATCTTCCGCGCATTCAAGAGGATCATTTAACTTCTTGTCTGAGAATGAAAGAAATATTAGTAGTAATTAGTTCTTTTTTCTCTGTCGGTGCATCACTGATTGAGTTTGGGTAGGTTACATTTTATTTCTTTTTTTTCTTTAAATATTACATCGTAAGGTGTTCCAAATTCCCAAATTCTGCTTCACTTTATTTTGTAGGCCAGACTGGTTCATCTTGTCTCGGCTGTATTATTGCAGACCATATCTGAATGAATTTTTTTTTTTTTTCATTTTGAACATTATTAGATTTAAACTGTATGAACAGAACACTTGATTTATCATTATTTTAGCAGTTTGGAAGGAAATGGAGAATTTTTAAGAAAATGACGCAACTCCACTTGTGGTTTTCAATGGAAGAGAAGAATAACAATGTCCTACATTCACAGCATTGTTTGCAGTAATATTGCAGCTAGTTTCCAGCAACTTAGGTCAGGTTCTGGAAGCAGGCACCCATGATAGTATAGAAGTCTAAGCAGTTTCATTTTGGCGGCTTTTCTTGAAAAATAGCTAATATGTCTCAACGTTGTGCTGAATCTTGTTGTACAGACTCTTCTTTTGAGGTCTGAACTCCTTGCTGGACTACTGTATCTCAGAATCAGCTACAGTAAACCTGTGTTTCCTTATAGCTTTAAGAATTTGGTTCTAATCTATAAAAGCAAGAAAAGGTTGCCATATTAATACAAGAGAAAGAAAATGTTAGGAAAGCAGTTAATGGCATGGGGATTTTTCCTACAAATTGGAGCAGAGATTTAGTTGTTTGATGGGGTTTTTTGCTTCTCAATGGAATTTTAGAAGTGGTTGGGAAAGAAAGTGTGGATTTTTCCAGGTTTGCCTTTAAAGAAGAATAACAGGGGAAACTGTTAAGAATAACAGGGGAAACTGAAAAGAATTAATCCAGAACTCTATGCCTTTCATACAGAGTTTCAGAAGTGAAAAGCAGGAAGAGACAGCCCAGACAAGATGATTGAATAGAATGAATTCAAAATAGCTTTCTTTTCCCTCTGAATTCCAGCTCTAAACCTTATTAATATTAAGGTATTAATAGGAAATACATCTGTCCTAGGGTGACGTTATGATGCTTGTATCCCCATTCATGTGTTCTGTGAATGTTGGATATTATGTTCTGTACCTTTAAGACTGGCTCTGAAGAGGGAATGTTTTGTTTTGGTTTTCTTATCAACCTGGCGGGACACAGAGACTGCAGCTTTTGCTTTTTCTGCTTTTGCTTTTGGCTTTGCTCTCTCTCACTCTTGCTTGCTTCGCTTCTGCTTGCTTTTGCTCATTAGCTAGTTTAGCTAAACTGTCCAAATTTCTTCCTGGACCGTTTCTCCTTCAGGTCTTCCTGACCATTTTGAACCTGCTCCGGACTGGGACCTGGGAAACACCGAGAGTTTGCACCTTGTGGCCTGCAGCAGCTGGCCCAGTGCCGGAGGGACTGAGAACAAAGTGACCACCCCCCCAAGAGAGACTTTCTGAATTTGTCATCTTTTTCAGAGTGCTGTCATCCAGAATTGTTCCTTTTGCGTGCTGGGGGGTGCTGTGCCTATTAAATGAACAGGTTCGTTCCACTTCTCTCTGAGGAATCCTTCCCGAACCAGTTGGGGGGAGGGGCCCTAATTTGGAAATTCTCCTCCAAATTTGCCCTAAACCAGGACAACATCGCATTCTCTAAGATTTAAAAATGGACGATGAAGTTTTCTATCCAGTAAAGTGTAAGGCTTCACATTTTAATCTGATTTGCATTTTGGTGAAAGCCGGGCATCCTTTGCAATTTACCAGATAACAAGGGATTTAGAACAGTAAGTATGCAAGTAATCTTTTGGACCCTTCATCTCCCTTCTTATGACAATGAATACATTTATTAAGCTTGTTGTCCTGGTATGTTTTTATTCCATCAGGGGATTTGATCATACAAATGTCTAGTCATTCTTTCCTTGTTTTCAACCACTCTAAGAGCATTAATCAGAACTATTCAGTAGTTCTTGATCTGCAACAGTGACAAGCACTAGACTGGTAAGAGTCAGTGGGCATCAGCAGATCCCCTATGACAGCACGTGGCGGGCTGTTCTGGCAGGACTGAAGTTTGAGGGGCTCGAATTCTGTGAAATAGAACATTCGAGGGATGGGAAACATGGAAACAGATTCTGAGCTTTCAACCCAACACATGAAGAAGTAATAAGGCAGGTAATTTTCTGTGGAAATTTCTTTAGCCCCAGTGTTGTGGATGATGATCACTCTTCCTACCTCCTTTGGCCAGCTACCAGTTTTCCCCTCCATTACTCTGCTTATGGACAGAAAACCAGAAGAAGGGATTTTTGACCAAAACACCTATCAGGACCTTAGAGTGTTTTTTGCTCCAAAATGTTTCAAGGCAGATAGGGAAACAATTCCATTTTCGAGAGTGTGTTGAGAAGACAAGGTTGAAAGTTAAAAACCATGGGTTCTTTTTCTATATATGTTACTGATTGTGCTTATTATCTTAGTCATGTTATATATATATATATATATATATATATATTTGGTAGGGTTTGTTCTTTTTTTATTTTTCTTGGGTTTTTTTTCCTTTTTTTTTTTTTTTTTTTGATTCATCCTTGAGATAAAAGGCCAAAAGTACAGAAAAGTTCTGTACGGTTAAAACACTTTTGAGATGCCTCATGCTGAAAAACTTGTAGCTACTGCTAAGGCCCATTGGCCAATTCCTGCTTCATTTCTGAGAAGGCCCATTGGCCAATTCCTGCTTCATTTCTGAGAAGCTATAAAATTCCCATCTGTATTTTAGTTCTAACAATTTGTTGTTATGGTGGAGATGCAAATTAAGAACAACCATTTTTGAATCTATAGGGATGTATTTACCATTTTGTAGCTGCCTTTTCAGTTTCTGAGCCACTATTGAAAAAAAGGAGAAGTATCTACACTGTTTTCAACCTGTAGACCATCCACTACTGTCCACATGCTCAGATTCAAAGGCAAACAAGCCTGTCTGGCCTCATTGGGAGGAATTATTTGCATTCAAAATACTAGACTAGTATTTGATTTCCACCAGCAGAGTCCATTGGGCAGCTCCTGTCATCTGCATTTCAATATTTAATCCTCCTCTATGTTTACTGTGCAAAGCTCTTTCAGAATGATGGTGTGCCCACTGTCTCACCAGCTGTGACGTTTGCAGCGAGTCTCCCACGGAAAGGAGCTGTAAAAAAGGCAAGCCAGGGCAGTGATTTCTGTTGCTCAATACCCACAAATCAAAGCTATTTAGTCTAATTTAAGGCTGAAAAAGAATTCAAAATGCCTTCAAAGGATTCAAAAAATCATCAGACAATACTGCAGTTCAGTATTCAGGACAAGAGCATATCCCACAGTGTGGTGGTTTGACAGGAAATGTGTTTTCTGGGATGCTGTGGTTAGGCCAATGGATGTTCAGATTTTAATATTGGCACCTAAGGTGGCCATTGGGACATTGGATGCACCTCTGAGAACACAGGGTTAAAAGCAGGGCTCTCCCCTGGGAGGCTCTCTTGGGTTCCGGTCAGGGAAAGGTTCAGATCTCCCCTGCCTGGCTGCGGGCTGGGCGGGGCAGGGGAAGCCACCCAGCCCGGTGAGGTAGGCTGGGTCCCTGGCCAGAAGGGAGGTGAAGGCCCCTGCAGGATGGAAGGGTGGAGGAGCACTGAGAGGCATTGGGCAGCCCCCCCCCCCCCCCCCCCCCCACCGCAGGAGAGACAGAGAGAGAGCTGGTGCCTGTTCTTGGCCGGCCGAGAAGGAGAAGAGGGGAGTGCAAGAAGGGGCCTGGCAGGGCAGCCATGGGAGTTCTGGACAGACAGAGCCTCAGATTTTTAACCCTTTTCTTGGATGATGGAAACCTTACAAATGCTAATCCTCCTGGAGTTGAATGAGAAGAGAGATATAGAGGAGATAAGAGGAAATGGGCCACGAGAGAAATAGAGAAGAACGCAGGTGGAAGAGATGATGGAGTAGCTTATGCTGGACTCTTTGTGTGTAGCCATGGACAGAGCCATGTTTCCTTGTGATACAGGGACTGCATTCTAGGGGGAGGCAATGCCTCAGGACCAAGAGGGTTCGGTGTGGGTACCCCTCGGCCCCAGGGGGTGAAAAATATGGGGGGGACAGATGTCCCAAAATTGAGACTGTGCCTTTTTGCAGTGGGATGAAGCATCCTTAAAAGTCGACCCTAGAAGCAGCTCTGGTCTGTGTTCAGTGGTGAGAGCACTGGACATGAAAGGAATAGGTCACCACTGGCACAAGAAGGACTCCTTGTCCTCTTGATGAACTGAGGATTGAGTATTCTGAAGGGTGGTGCTGGACCGAGAGTCGATGATTTGGGGGATGTATTGTATTGGGAATTTGGGGAGGAGGAGGAGGAGATGTATTTGTGAAGTTTTCATTTTCCTTGTGTGTTTCTTTTTTTTTTTTTTTTCCTTTCCCTTGTAGTTTAGTTAATAATTTTTTTTTTCCCTAAGTGGGAGCCTGCTTTGCTTATTCCTGGTCACATCTCACAGCAGAAACCAGGGAGAGAGTATACTCATGGGGGCACTGGCATTGTCCCAGTGTCAAGCCATGACACACAGGCTGAGAGAATGAGGGCTGTTTAGCCTGGTGAAGAGAAGGTTGCATGGAGACCTCACAACACCTTCCAATATCTGAAGGGAAGCAGGAGAGGGACTCTTCATTAGGAACTCTGGAGACAGGACAATGGGCAATGGCTTCAAAATGAAAGAGGGCAGGTTGAAATTAGATACTCGGAAGAAATTCTTCCCTGTGAGGGTGGTGAAGCACTGGCACAGACAGCCTGGAGAAGTTATGGACACCCCAACCTGGTGTTCAAGGCCAGGCTGGATGGGGCTCTGAGCAACCTGAGCAAGTAGAAGGTGTCCCCGCCCATGTCAGAGAACTAGATGGCCTTTAAGGTCTTTGTCTACCCCGGCCATTCTATGATCCTGTGATTCTGCTGTGGTAGCGTTCAGGATGGAGCGCGTTCTGCATGTTGGCCATTTCCAATACACCATTGGTTCCAGGTGCCTTACACTAGCTTGCTCCCTGAAAATTCGGTCAGAATGAAGAACATCTCTATATATATTAGACACATAATAAATGAAGAAATGGGTTTGCACATTTGTCCACTAAGTTGTGGATGAGATTGCTGTGAAGTTTCATTTGGTTTTCTTGTTTGCTCATGAGGCCGACGGTCCTTGTGTCAGCTGCCTCAAAGGCAGCATTTGCCTCCTCCTCCTCCCTTCTCCCTCCTCCCTCTTTCAATTTCTTTCCCTTGACAATTTAATGTCGTTTTCCCTTTCATACCTGAAAATCCCTGCATGCTTCTGGGCTTTCTCCTTTTTCATGCAGATCTTCTTCCACCCCTGACAATCCATACTTTTCATACCATAAGGGCCTGCTTGCAGGCATAAAAGACTTTGATTCCTTATTATATCTATGGGAATTTAATTAATAGCTTCATGCCTTTTCATAGAAAGAGTAGGGAATTGATAGCTTGTTCCCTGAAGTACAGAAGGAAGAGAATGAAACATGAATCATGTGGAGTGGAAAAGTTGCTCTCTATTTTCTTCCAAGAACTACCCCAAAAGATACAGGGGGTGATGAAGCCTGGCTAGATGAGTTTCCCTTCTAATGGAAGGAAACAACCACGCCACTTCATACAAGTCAGTCCTATAGAAGAGAGAAATTCACTTCTGGGAACATTGCAGGATTTGAATGCAGAGTCACACTCATCCTTTGTTGCTTTGTTGTCTGCTTGGCATGGAACACGCTGCTTTGAAGAGGGAAGTGACTAACAGACAGTCCACTTTACAAACACATATGCTTCCCTCTTCTTCTGAGACCTCAGCACAGAGCCCTCTTTGGCATGGTACTTCAAGGTAAGAAGGAGCGGGCAGAGGGCACTGCGAACAGACAGCAGTTTGCAGGTTGTATAGGAAAGAGGACTGCCCCTTGAATGTGGTGCAAATACAAACTTCCACCAGTTTCAGGGGTACACTTCAGCCAAGCTTGTTGTCCTGGCACATTTTTTCTCTGTGAAACGCTTTGCGGTATGATCTGGACGACAAGAGATGCAGAATACGGGGCTACGTAGTGCTGAGAAGGTAAGTGTCTGGCCCCAGTGTCTTTTGGCAGAAGCAGTGCACTAGAGCCGTTGGCTGCTGCCACAATGATCTGTGTGAGAAACAGATGCCTAATCCCCTCCGGGAGAGTAAAAGCAGGATTGGTTACAAGAGTCGAAGAGCACTGGGCTGGTGGCTGCCGCATACCAGCTGTAAAAGGAGCATGACTCCTACTGGCCTACCAACCAAACTCATGGTGGCAGTGGTAAAGATTAAAGTTCAGTGAGAGCTATTTGTGCTGCTACCTATGGCCCTTCTGTGGAAACAAATGTGCCTACCTTTAGGTTCCGAGATCCAGAGAACACAATGGTAGTTGCAGCGGAAAAGGGAAGGACAGAGCGCACTGGTGAGTTTGATGTGGCTTACACAGGGCAGGCAGAAGGTGCAGCCCAAGTCTCGCTTTTATTTCTAGAGCCTTTTTCTACGCAAACAGCTGCTGGATGTTTGCAACAAAGATGTGAGTGTGAAAAAGTGAGGGCAGGTCTATGTGGGAAAGAAGATACAAAGCATTGTGCGCAGTTTAAAAGCTGTTTAGAAAAAAAAGGAGTTACTTTGAGAACATCTTCTGTCTTGACACTTCCACCTGTGTGATCTTTAGCTGCTTTGGACATGTCCACAATGAAAGAATGTGAAAATATTTGCGCTGCCAATGTCAGGTTGCACAGGAAAGAGGGTAGGTTGGCAAATGCCTTCTGTCCTGGCACATCTGTCAGTCAGAAGTGCAGCTGAAAACGCTTGGCTGTAGCGATAGTCTCTGTCACTTTGAGAGAATGTGCTGATGCACGTATATATATCATTGAGAAAGTCCGTGAGAATCGCTAGTATGTTTCGTTTGGTTGACAGACTGCAAAGGGAGCGTTATGGCCAGCACTGCCTTTTTGTTGTAGGACTTTTTCTTTGAGAGCAGCCGCTGGACATTTTGAAGCGGTTTGGGATCTTCAAGTGTTAGAGTGCAAGATGGTACCTAGATCTTGAGGGAAAGTGCATATCTCCAGGAAGCTGAATGCAGTTCAGTGGGTGCAAGTTACATGTTGAGCAGCTGATGGCCCAGAAAACTTTCTAAAATGAAGAGGCCATGCTGCAATTGCCTTTTATTTTGAAGCTTCTAAACTGTGCAGCCAACAATGAAATGATTCTTTTTCCTTCTCTGCTACATGCAGGATCCCATTCTGTCAGTACCCGAGAGCCAGGATCCACAGCAGAGCTCTTGTCCCTACACTGCTCCCACACGAACGGGGCTGGGCTAGAAAAGTGCTTGTCTTTTTCCTGGGCACTGTCAGCGCTCTTCTAAATAACCACACCACAGCATTGTCAACTCACAAAACCAGGACACGCACCGAGCCCAGCTCACAACCACCCCCAGGACCCAGCCAAGTCAGAAACGTCCCTGCTCTCCAATCAACTGTGTCAGGACAAAAGGATTTCACCGATCTTCCCCTTCCAAGTGGATACTCTTCTTTGCCCCACACTCAAAGGCCGACACCAGATCTTCTGCCCTAACAAACTTTTTCTCTCTCACAGAGCCTGGTAACAAACTTGAAAATGTCGGCCGAGCTCGCAAAACTGTTGGTGGAGAAAGCTCTTTGCTGCCTACAATTTCAATTGCACCCATCAAACTATAAACATGCACCCTGCTATCGCCACTTTCCTTCTCAGCTCTAGGTACCACCGTAAGCCTTCAATCTCTCAGAGTCAGGATCCAAATGGGATGGCACCAGGGACTGCTCACACAGTCCCTAAAGCTACAAGGGACAAAAACCTGTCCTGCAGAGGCCTGGCCTGGCCTCTGCATTCCCACTGACAGTTCAACAACTCTAACCCAGAGAACTGCCTATTGGGAAAAGCCTTTCAATTCACTGAGACCACCCAAAGTGGCCACCCAAACTTTGCCAAAGGGAGGAGGAACTAGAAGCCCATCTCAAAAGAAATGGCATCCCCTCCTCCAAAATCCAAAGCATCCAGGGCCTGATCCTCTACAAAGGTGTCAGACCACTGCTATTGGGCATTACCTGTGCGGGGCACTAGCTAGGCTGCACACCAAGACCCAGCGCAGCTCTTTACCTTGTCCAAAAGAAGTGTGCTGGCAGAATTTCAAGAAGGCTGCCTTGAGAAAGTGGAAAACACAGGCCAAATGGATTCTTTCAGGAAGGAGACTGCCTTCCAAAGATGGATACCGACTCCATGATTGTACAAATTGAGTCAGTGCTTCCAAACCAAATATGCCAGGATAGAAAGTTGCTGCCGCCCTTAAGCTGCACGACACAGCTTCTTATCTGCACCTCCAACACTGGGGCTAAGTTCTTTCCTTCCCATGAGAAAGCATTGCTGTTCTCCTTCAGGAACTTACAGAGCAAAAGTTGCATACCACGTCCGGTACTGACTCTGTCCAACAATGGCTCCTACACAGAAAGGACGAGGACAGAAATGTCTTGCTGTACTATACCTTCCCACGATACCTTATCATCAGCCCTACCAACATTGCCACCGTATCTTTTACTTCCCAAGCAAGGAAAGGCACTCCAAGTCACTTGGCTTTGCCTTGCCTCCAGTACCATGCCTAGTTTTCCTAGCCTACCCTACCCTAGCTTTGCTTGCTTGCCTATGTCTGCCTTGCCTAGCCCTTCAAATAACTTCCTGGCTTTGCTTTGCCTTGTCTACCACTCTTTGCCTTGCCTTCCATGCAGGTAAGGCAAGGCAAAGCAAGTGTAGGCAATTGTAGGCAAGTCAAGGGACAGGTTGGCAAGACTGAAGCCGTGAGGGGAAAGCAAATGGAGTGGTAGGTGAGACAAGTCCCAGAAGTTAGAGGCAAGGCTGGGCATAGGAGGTGATGGTAACCGGAAGGGCTAGGCAAGGCCAAGCCCTGTAGGAAAACTGCAGGCAGGTCAAATGTGAGGCATGGGTATGCAAGGGAATGCAAAGCAATGGAGAATTAGCAGGGCATGGCAAGGAAACTGGTTGGTTGCCCAAAGCAAGGCAAGTGGCAGGTCCATTCAAAGACTGCTGGTACACAAAAGCGGCCCGGACCGACCGCTCTGTCCAGCCTTGATCTTGCATGGGTCATGTTTAATCTGCACCTAAGACACTTGAGTTGCCTGCTTTCCTTTGTATGCAAAAGAACTGTCATTCTGCCCCTGAAGCCCAAGGGTGAAAGATGAACTTTGTGTCCAAAATTCAAGACATGTAAGCATAGATGTCAGAAGAAAGCTGTCAGGACAGATAGGTGTGCTTGCACGTGGCCTCCTCCAGGCTTCCTCTCACAAGCTCCTGAAACGCTGGGGCCTTGAGAAAAAAAAGCCAGTGGAAGCCTGGAGAATCCTAGGAGAAGCAGGCAGGGCAATGCATGTGGAAGAGATTCCACAAAAAGAGAGGTGGTGAATTCCAGGTGGGGGACTGATGAGCAAGGTAATGCAAGGCAAGGAAGGGGTTCAAGGACAAGGCCAGACAAGTGGTGGCTTTGCCAGGCAACACAAAAGAGAGGGAGACAAGGCAATAAGAGTCCTAGAAGGAGAAGGAAATGAAAGATTGGAGCTGGACAAATGGGAAGGAAAAGAAGGATAGGTGAGCAAGTCAATACAAGGCACTGGCTTGGTATGAAGGGCAAGGGAAGGACATGCATGGGTCAGGAAGGCAAGGGAAAAGAAAGGAATTGTCAGCAATGACAAGAAATGCAAGATTGGGTAGGAAAGGCAAGGCAATGTGGGGGAGGGATAGGCAACACAATGGGTATCTTAACAGGAAATGTCCATGCACAGCAAGGCCGAAGGAGAAGTGGTAGAGAGGTCAAGGTGGGAAATAGGTGAGTGTGTGCAGCCAAGAAAGAAAGAAAGAAAGTGCGTAGCTCTCGTGTGTGTGTGTGTGTGTGTGTGTGTGTGTGTGTGTGTGTGTGTGTGTGTGTGTGTCTGTGTGAAGTTTGCAGGATGTAAAGCAAAGAAAGGTGTCTCTTGATTGTGGAGTGAATGGATGTTTTCGAACGTAAGTGGCAAGGTCCAAGCAACCTTTTCATCCTGGTACATCTGTGTCTGTGAGACATAGTCAGAAACGTCTCCTTTTAGATTCAGACTGCAAGCAGGACATAGAATGTGACTGTGTGAATAGCTGAGCAGGAAAGCACATCACATCAGCATGTTTCAACAGAAGCAGTTAGTGCGAGAAGGAGATGGACGTGTGGGACTCCAGCAATATGGCAATGCACTCAGCTGAGAAGCAAAGTGCAATGCCTCGGTGTATGTCTGAAAATAAAAGGCTGCAAGGAAAAAGCAAGATTTCACAGGCCAGTGAAATCTTTCTGTCCTGGCACACTGAGCTGTTTGAAGGTGAACCGCTGTTTGGTTTCGCTAAGGACTCGGAGACATGGAGAGGATGTGCTTGTCCATGTAGCTGAGAAGGAAAGTGAGAATCACCGGTACGTTTGGCAGAGTTTGTAGGCTGCGAGGAGAAGGTGACGGCCAGGCCTGGCTTTTGGCTGTGGCACTTGTTGCAAGGAAGAAGCTGCTGGATGGTTAAGCTTTTGGGGATCTGCAAGAGTGAAAGACTACGCTGGTACCTCATAAAACTAATGCTTGTTGATCATCTGGCTGAATCTATGACATAAACCAGAAGTGAAATTTCCCCCCATTTCCCTCAGTTTTTTCACCTTTTCATCCAACAGCCTGGGCCTTTTTCAAGCTGCTGTCAAACGCCTTGCCTTGGAAGCTAGAAGTATCTCAGTTCACCTGCTAAGAAACACAGAAAAGAGCTCAAGTCAATTTCAGAATTGCCCTGAGCAGAGCTGGTGTTTCGGTACCGTAAATTTCCATTGCGAATATGTGCAAAAATCACCATTTTATTAGGCAAAGATTTGAAATACACTAGCAGCTTCATCTTCTTGTCGCTGCAGTCCTTGGAAGTTTTGCTATTTACTGAAACAGGAAACAGGTCAAACACGAGAAGCTTAAGAATCCAAGCTCACTGCCATTGTACAAATAGCACAAACTTGATGAATTCAAGTTACCATTGTAACATACAGAATGGCTCTAGTCAAGCAAATGGATGTGTCGTCCTTCACGGGGGCAGAAAACCTTTCTACCACGTGAACTCTGGGAGTAATCCATCATGCCTCAGTGTGCTGTGGCTGGTCAGAGAGCTACACGATGGGTCTCTTTGCCTATGGCACTCTCAGGGCTCAAAGCTGCACATAAACTCCCTCTCCTTACAGACACGCTAGTAAAGCCCACCGAAAATGCCGTTCTCCAGACAGCTTACTGAAACCAGCTAGGAGTTCCCAGCATCACGCTGGGCACTTCTGTCCACAGATGGCTTTGCTTTTAATGAACCAGAACAGAGCTGCGTTTTTCTAGTCTTTAGCTCTACTAAGGTATTTGATGTAACATGGTGTGAAAAAATCTGTTTCGACAATGATAATAACAGAGGGGATAATGTACCTTTTGCTGCTCCATTCTTCTTTTGCTGCTCCATTTTGCTTGCTTTGTTATTGCTTTCTGTCAAAGAAACGCCAGCAAAATCCCTCATCAAGTCCTGCTGTGAAGACAGACTGCCAGAAAGGTAGAGAAACTTTGAACCTTTTCAAGACCCTTGTAGCACATGTCTTGGTCAATTTGTATGCAGATCCCTTCTCCAGCAGGACTTTTTTGCACCGTTAGCGCACATTGAACTGAATCCAGTACAAAAGCAGTGAATAGAGGAACTTTTCTTTTCATTGGAATGGTGATAAAAATGCATATCAAATAAAAGCATTTTAGAGCAGCAGGAAGATTTTCTATGTAGCTAGCAAATCATAAAAAGATGCATATTTACCGGTGGGGTTCCTCTGGGAATTTCAAAGAATTCCAGACAGAAAACACAGCTTAGTAAACTGCAAATCTAAATCACAGTATCTAGAAAGGTGACATGAAAAAGAGCAAGAGGAAGAAAACCAAAAAGAAAACCAAAGGAAGCCAGAAATAAGGCACAACCTCTCCTCCTTCTCCGCTTACTACAGTACCTTAGAAGTACCTACGAGTGTCCTAACAGTCACATAAGTAGAAAACTGTGCCAAGAACAATTGTGGAAACTGGAAAACCATGCTATCCCAACAGAAACATAGGGTTTGCTTTCACGACGATTAAATCTGCATGCAATGCGTACGGTAAGGGTATGTTTTGTATATTCAAAAACAATTCAAAAATATTTCCAAATTGAAGGGGCTGCTTTTTATTTCTTTTGAATTACTTGGCTAAATATGGTGCACGTTAAAATACTGCAGAGATGTGGTTCATTTTGTGTGCTTAAGAAAGTCAAGTATTGGAGAGTGTTTTTGTTACTTCTTTAGAAGGTTAGAATATGCGTAAAAGATGCTAGCTGGGGACTTACAATTAATGAATTATTTACTGTCACTAGGTCAAATGACATTAGCTTTCAAAAAGGAAAAGTAGTCTTATTCCACGTGCCAATTTTAAAGCAGATTAATAAGCCTTCAGCAGAATATGGATATGAAGAGGGATATGACATGAAAGGGTAAGCAACACTGGTGACAGCAAAAGGCTTACCTGCTTCACACAAATACAGGAGATAAACTACTATTTTTACACAAACATTGCTATCCAGAGCTTTCCTTGAAAAGTTTCAATGCCAATCATGACAGTAAAATTCGGAGTGACAGTAAAATTCACTCTATCATGAATAAAATTTACTCAATCATGACAGCAAAATTTGCTCAATGATGAGTAAAATTCTTCGTGTAAGCGAAGTACCTTAAGCAAAGGGTAGCTCAAGCATAACTGGCATTTGATGTCAACAAAGGCAACTTGGCCTGCACGTGTCACATCTACTGCATTAAAAAGCTTATTCCGTCTCAGATTCCTTTTGAGGGATACCAACGCAAGCCGTTAAACTGCATGAAAATGATGACTTAAAGGAGGACATATTAGAAGAATGGAATAATGGTTAATGTTCTTTTCCTTCCAACTGCTTTCTTTGCCCTTCTAAATTTTTTAAGTCCTTCCTGGTATCACCGTGATAGCAGTGCAGCAAGTGTTTGGTTGTAAGCTGTCCATATTGCCAGCTTCTGGACTGCCTTCAGAAAACTTCCCACTGGTTTTGGATAGAAATCACAAGCAGTAGAGATGACAAAGACTGCAGAAACCTTCTCATCTCCTTCTAGAGCAGGAGCGTGTCTTTGACCCACTCTTAACTAGACAACTTTCATCAGTCATGAGAGAGTCTCATGTTCAAGAGCTAAGCAATGACAGCTGTAAATGACAAAAAGCACACTGGTATTTTCTTGGGACTCCAGCAGAGAGCAATGAAGGAGCTTGAATTCACCTTCTTGGAAAGTTTGAAAATGCACATGAAGTTTAGGAGAGGAGCTAAGCCATGGTAACTTTTGTTGAGTATGTCTGCGTAGACAGAGTTTCCATCACCGCAGAAGGAATGTCATTTAACCCACATAATCATCTCTAGCTGCTAAGCTGCGCTTACTGCAGATTATCCGCAACATATTTTACAGGGTGAGCTTTTATGTGTAATCCCTGAGTAACATTCCAGAGAGAAGTATTTTGGAGGGGGGGAAAGCCCAACTCTTAACTTTTTCAAATAATGGTTACATTTGAAAGTCAAAAAAGATGTAAAACCTTTCTTTCCTAGACGTATTACCAGCACAAACTGTACCAGAATTTACGACGCTTTTATTATGGCAGCATAACTCTACCGTGGACGCTCTGGCTCTGGACTATTCCTTAAGAAACAAAGTCCCCGAGAGAAATAAAACAAAATTAGCCAAAAATATTGGGCTGGATGATTTCAAAGGCTATGTACTAAAGGCCAAACACTTGTAATAATAGTAAAGAGTGGACTAAAAGTTAAAGCATTACTCAGTTCAAAGATATCTTGTTCTCACAGAAGACTGTAAAAAACCTCTCTTTTTCTGGGTCTGTTTTGTGCATTTAGATGTACCTTCTACTCCTTTCCACTGTATGCGAATGTTTATGACAAGGTTGGAGGACCTCATGTAACCTTCTATAAGTAAAGAAAGAGAAGCCAGTAAAGCAAGGCAAAATTGTTAATGGCAGGTGGAAAGAGGGAGGCCAAGAATAGAAAACAAAAGAACAATAATAATTAAACGCCCTCCCTGTCTTCTGTGAAAAGTAAAGGCACAGACAAGAAAGAACAACTGCAAAATTCTCACGAGAAAAACGCACTTTATCTGGCTCAAGTATTTTGTGCTACATTTCTTGCTGTTTTCTCATGCCAAACATCTTAACCATTGAAGGTGTCCCTTTTCTCTTTCTGGAATACAGCTAGGAAGATGGCTGTGTCATTGCTGTCAAGCTGTTATTCTCAGAGGTGTCCAGTTGAAAGTCCTAGATGAACTGATTTGCTCTGTCTCTTTAATATGGCATGACTTAACCACTTCCAGTTTCAGCAGCTGGACTTGCCCAGCCCTACAATTCTTTAATCTTTGAATGGTTATACAAGCTCCTTGGCAACTGGCATTTGTAAGTCCATGAAACTGTGCAGAATTTGCACTATGAGATGATGCCAAATGAGTCATGGCAGTAGATTAACTAGGACATGCAAAGCAGAGAGGAGGGAATGAGAGCACAAGAAGAGGGTACAATCTCCTTTTTTTCTGCAACAGGGCTAACACCGTAGAAATCAAAAGGAACACAAATCCTCCTAGGGGTAGTTCTTGCAAAAAACAAAGACTTCTTTTTGTGTTCACAGATCACAGCAAAATGCGGATGACAAAACCAGGCCATTAAGTCACATACAGTATGAAGCAGTATGAAAGAGGAAAGCAGCTGAGAGCGTCAACCCTGCTGAGTAGTCTCTGTATTCTTCTCGACATTAGCAGAAATTTGAAATGAGGCTCTGAAAATTACAAAGGAGGCAGAAGAAAAGGGAGCAATGACTCCTCTGGCATAGTGTTTCCTAACAGGGATCTTCAAAATGTAAAGATTGTATCATCCTTTCAACTGAAGGAAGGTATTAAAACAACAGGAAGGAAATGGCATCACATGCTAGAAAGACTGGGCAGTGTACTTCTAGACAGAAAGGCCACTGATGGAAAACCGACTAAACTGGCACCAATGCAGCAGCATTGTATTAAAGCCCAAAAATACCCACCGCTTCACTCTTTGCCATTCCATTCATACGGACACGGCAGCTCTGCAACATTCCTACTGATCATCTCCTTGGCAAACTGGGAGTGAGGCTCCCTAGTGATGCAGAGTCCCCAGGCAGGTGCAGAGGAGAGCTGCTTTTTTGCAAAAACCAGGCTTTTGAAGCACTCAGGCCTTTATCAGTTCCATAGCTTTAAGCCATAACAAAATTCATTCAACCAACCATCCTACACCACGCTGTGAACACGTGACGATTCTAGAACTTGTTGATCTACCTCTGATTCAGCGGCCTCACCTTCCCATAGTCCTTTTCTGCTTAGCCAAAGTATCGGGCCTCAGCCCAAGGCCTTCCTTTTGTAAGCTTCTACCTATATGCAGCAGCAAACCACTACTTTTTTCCGTGCCAAGAGTTTAAGTAGATGATTTGCATCTGCCCTTCCGGTGAAACATAATGGGGAGAGAAAATCCTGTCGGAAATGTTCAGTCCTTCAGTTTTCTAGACAGGCCAAATCAAAAGAAAAGCAAGCTATAGGATTGTGTACTTGCTCTTACAAAGCACCTGCTGCCCTCTGACAATGAACTAGCAGAAAACCAGCAAAAATAAGACTTGAGGCAAACAACCCTTTGAAGGGAATTATGACATGATAAAGAAAGACAACACATTTCCAGCTTGTCGAGATACTTGAAATGTCAGCAAAGGCTTGAGGGCAAAGGCTGAACGAATGGGGAAAGGTTACAAGAATCCCAAGAAAAACATGACCATGGATTAAAAGAATCCCAACAGGTCAACTGACCTGTTGAAGTTTTCAGGAAATCAGTGGCTGCTGATTTAGATAGGCCATTCAAGTTAATTTACCCGCGCACCTTCCACTCCTTTTTCACCTGTCACCATCACAGGGTGAATTGTGACCATGGAATCACAATTCTTTGGATTCTGTTCTTAGCTTTAGGAGACAACTACAGCAGCTGAAGTAGCTGTTACTGATGTGATACCCAGGAACACAGAGTTGACATGTTTCATTCATGTCCAATCACAACTAGCAATACTAAGAGGATAGGATTGGCCTCTTTTCATGATGCTTTTCTTATTTTACAGCCTGCTATGATTCTGCTGAAACTTTTTCATTAGTTTCTCTCTAAAAAGGAGAAAGTCCAATGTCCCTCCCTACTGGTGCAGGTTTACCATTCGGTTTGTCGAGTCTAAAAATGGAATTGGAACTAGCAGGAATTACTGTGTTTAAAGCGTCCCGTCCGTTCAGACAATCTCAGGTCGATAAAAGCCTAGATGTTATTGGCTAAATACTGTTTCCCCCAAGAGCGGACGCACGCAATTTAATCCAACTTTTTATAACAAACTCCAATAATACAGAATCCAGTCATACAAAAGAGTCACAAAGAAGCAGGAAGAATTATCGGACCATTTAGGGTAGCAAACTTCTCACCTTCTTTTGGAGTGAGCATAATCTGCTAGCTGAAGTAACAAACTTGAGGACAGAAATCGCCCTACTATTGAGAAGTTGTTGACAAGGGAACCACCTAAGCTGTGTGACTTTCCCTTTTCTATCCATTGGTCAAGCCTAGTAGCCTAAAATTTACGGGCTCAATCAAAGACAAATGCAATCTAGTCAGAGGTCTATGAAAAGTCCAAAACTAATCAGAATTCTTCTTAGACAATGGAAATGGAAGCAGAGCTACCAATTTCCTTGCAACATATCCCTAAAACTCATTCCTTTCTAGTCATAACTAATGTATAGCCACCAGTACAATCAGGAAAAGATGAAACTTACAGATGTCAGCGAGGGAAGGATTTGAAAGAACTCTTCCCATTATTCATCGTCTAGACAGCAACTATCATTAAAATCAGAGCCCTTTTAGTAGGGCTTTCCTTGTGGGAAATTCAGGACTCCAGGACAACGGAGCAAGAGGATTAAGCAGAAGCCGTTGATTGTTGACATGATGCACTTACACATTCTAAATCTCTGCACACGCTAGGCCCGCATTTTTATCTTGGTGCCTTTGTTATGTCCACGCATTCTGTGCGCACCTCTCAGAAGATACGTTTGGTTACAGTCCAGGCGCTTTGCTGCCCCCCGTTATCGAGTTCTTGTAGTCTTGGAATTTGGTTTCTCAGCTTCTCTTTCTTATTTTAGCACGGCTTATGTCTTAGTAACCTTGATGAATTCCAGAGGGCTCTGAGAAAATTCTGATAAGAACATATTCCAGCTGGATGGCTGGTGCACCCTTTAGTCTAAGAGGTTCAGATACATTGCTACAATTTCCCCCTTCTTCGTCTTGCACCAGCTAAACCCTTTCCCACCCTATTTTCTTCCAAGAGGCTCACCAGTTTCATGATGCATGGAATAACAAGAAGCAATATAATAATGACTACTAGTAACAACAAAGTTCCCTTTACAAGATCTTTCAACCATCGAGTTGTTTCCCATCTCTCAAACCATTCAGGCGTAACCCTCTCATTCCCAATCAATTTCTTCATGTTATCTTGTCCTTGTTTGAGTTTCCAGTGAATGACTGCAGAATGGTTAGAAAGGTTCAAAAAACACATTCCTTCCAAATCCTCACACTCTTGCCCATGTGCTAACAAGAACGCTAGAGCAGCATTATTTTGCAGTGTGCAATGACTAATGGTATCTACACCAGTGAGAACCTGATTTAAAATCGCTGATCTTACCTTGAGTCGTTTGACCACCCAGCATCGCAACTTATTAAGCAAACTCAAAGCTTGACCAACAGCGACACCTGCTGTCAGGAGTGGCGCAATTAATAGAGAGGAGCGCCCAAACCAGTACACAATTGAGGCAAAGGCGTTTTAAGCTTAGGCTTCTTCTTTCAGTTCCCTGGAGGCGAAGGGAGTTCTTCACACACAATGCATTGTGCCGCTGGCGGTAAGTTCCGGTGGGGCCCTTGTGCCGAAAGACGCCCAGGACACAATGCCGTGTTGTTAATATTTGTTTGTCGCGTTTCGGAAGCTGCTACTAGCCGAGTCCCCCGGAGGCGAAGAAGCGGCTTCTTCGCACACAGAGCATTGTGGCGAGCGCAGGGAGCTCCTGAGAGCGGTTTGTGCCGAAAGAAGCCCGGGACCGGCACTTAGCTTCGGAGAGCTGCGGATCTGCGTCTTCTGCGTGTCTTGCCGCTCTACACTCAGCAAAAAGCTTTTCCACCATATCTTGCAAAGAGAAACTCTGCCAGGAAAGAAAACATCCAAAATCTTGTTCTAAAGCTTGCACGGAGGTCTGCAAAGAGTTTGGCAAGAATGAAAGGTAGTTGTCCAAAACTCGTTCTTTTCCAATAGAATAACCATGGAAAAGGCAGGAGAGTGGTAAAGTACTGTTTTCTCTAAGTCTGAAGGCTGCCCACACTGTGCCTGCGTGCTGCAGCTTGCATCTTCGCCTTTGGGAAGCTGCCGCTCGCCGATTCTCCCGGAGGCGAAGAAGCGGCTTCTTCGCACACAGAGCATTGTGGCGAGCGCAGGGAGCTCCTGAGAGCGGTTTGTGCCGAAAGAAGCCCGGGACCGGCACTTAGCTTCGGAGAGCTGCGTATCTGCGTCTTCTGCGTGTCTTGCCGCTCTACACTCAGCAAAAAGCTTTTCCACCATATCTTGCAAGGAGAAACTCTGCCAGGAAAGAAAACATCCAAAATCTTGTTCTAAAGCTTGCACGGGGGTCTGCAAAGAGTTTGGCAAGAATGAAAGGTAGTTGTCCAAAACTCGTTCTTTTCCAATAGAATAACCATGGAAAAGGCAGGAGAGTGGTAAAGTACTGTTTTCTCTAAGTCTGAAGGCTGCCCACACTGTGCCTGCGTGCTGCAGCTTGCATCTTCGCCTTTGGGAAGCTGCCGCTCGCCGATTCTCCCGGAGGCGAAGAAGCGGCTTCTTCGCACACAGAGCATTGTGGCGAGCGCAGGGAGCTCCTGAGAGCGGTTTGTGCCGAAAGAAGCCCGGGACCGGCACTTAGCTTCGGAGAGCTGCGTATCTGCGTCTTCTGCGTGTCTTGCCGCTCTACACTCAGCAAAAAGCTTTTCCACCATATCTTGCAAGGAGAAACTCTGCCAGGAAAGAAAACATCCAAAATCTTGTTCTAAAGCTTGCACGGGGGTCTGCAAAGAGTTTGGCAAGAATGAAAGGTAGTTGTCCAAAACTCGTTCTTTTCCAATAGAATAACCATGGAAAAGGCAGGAGAGTGGTAAAGTACTGTTTTCTCTAAGTCTGAAGGCTGCCCACACTGTGCCTGCGTGGTGCAGCTTGCATCTTCGCCTTTGGGAAGCTGCCGCTCGCCGATTCTCCCGGAGGCGAAGAAGCGGCTTCTTCGCACACAGAGCATTGTGGCGAGCGCAGGGAGCTCCTGAGAGCGGTTTGTGCCGAAAGAAGCCCGGGACCGGCACTTAGCTTCGGAGAGCTGCGTATCTGCGTCTTCTGCGTGTCTTGCCGCTCTACACTCAGCAAAAAGCTTTTCCACCATATCTTGCAAGGAGAAACTCTGCCAGGAAAGAAAACATCCAAAATCTTCTTCTAAAGCTTGCACGGGGGTCTGCAAAGAGTTTGGCAAGAATGAAAGGTAGTTGTCCAAAACTCGTTCTTTTCCAATAGAATAACCATGGAAAAGGCAGGAGAGTGGTAAAGTACTGTTTTCTCTAAGTCTGAAGGCTGCCCACACTGTGCCTGTGTGCTGCAGCTTGCATCTTCGCCTTTGGGAAGCTGCCGCTCGCCGATTCTCCCGGAGGCGAAGAAGCGGCTTCTTCGCACACAGAGCATTGTGGCGAGCGCAGGGAGCTCCTGAGAGCGGTTTGTGCCGAAAGAAGCCCGGGACCGGCACTTAGCTTCGGAGAGCTGCGTATCTGCGTCTTCTGCGTGTCTTGCCGCTCTACACTCAGCAAAAAGCTTTTCCACCATATCTTGCAAGGAGAAACTCTGCCAGGAAAGAAAACATCCAAAATCTTGTTCTAAAGCTTGCACGGGGGTCTGCAAAGAGTTTGGCAAGAATGAAAGGTAGTTGTCCAAAACTCGTTCTTTTCCAATAGAATAACCATGGAAAAGGCAGGAGAGTGGTAAAGTACTGTTTTCTCTAAGTCTGAAGGCTGCCCACACTGTGCCTGCGTGGTGCAGCTTGCATCTTCGCCTTTGGGAAGCTGCCGCTCGCCGATTCTCCCGGAGGCGAAGAAGCGGCTTCTTCGCACACAGAGCATTGTGGCGAGCGCAGGGAGCTCCTGAGAGCGGTTTGTGCCGAAAGAAGCCCGGGACCGGCACTTAGCTTCGGAGAGCTGCGTATCTGCGTCTTCTGCGTGTCTTGCCGCTCTACACTCAGCAAAAAGCTTTTCCACCATATCTTGCAAGGAGAAACTCTGCCAGGAAAGAAAACATCCAAAATCTTCTTCTAAAGCTTGCACGGGGGTCTGCAAAGAGTTTGGCAAGAATGAAAGGTAGTTGTCCAAAACTCGTTCTTTTCCAATAGAATAACCATGGAAAAGGCAGGAGAGTGGTAAAGTACTGTTTTCTCTAAGTCTGAAGGCTGCCCACACTGTGCCTGTGTGCTGCAGCTTGCATCTTCGCCTTTGGGAAGCTGCCGCTCGCCGATTCTCCCGGAGGCGAAGAAGCGGCTTCTTCGCACACAGAGCATTGTGGCGAGCGCAGGGAGCTCCTGAGAGCGGTTTGTGCCGAAAGAAGCCCGGGACCGGCACTTAGCTTCGGAGAGCTGCGTATCTGCGTCTTCTGCGTGTCTTGCCGCTCTACACTCAGCAAAAAGCTTTTCCACCATATCTTGCAAGGAGAAACTCTGCCAGGAAAGAAAACATCCAAAATCTTCTTCTAAAGCTTGCACGGGGGTCTGCAAAGAGTTTGGCAAGAATGAAAGGTAATTGTCCAAAACTCGTTCTTTTCCAATAGAATAACCATGGAAAAGGCAGGAGAGTGGTAAAGTACTGTTTTCTCTAAGTCTGAAGGCTGCCCACACTGTGCCTGTGTGCTGCAGCTTGCATCTTCGCCTTTGGCAAGCTGCCGCTCGCCGATTCTCCCGGAGGCGAAGAAGCGGCTTCTTCGCACACAGAGCATTGTGGCGAGCGCAGGGAGCTCCTGAGAGCGGTTTGTGCCGAAAGAAGCCCGGGACCGGCACTTAGCTTCGGAGAGCTGCGTATCTGCGTCTTCTGCGTGTCTTGCCGCTCTACACTCAGTAAAAAGCTTTTCCACCATATCTTGCAAGGAGAAACTCTGCCAGGAAAGAAAACATCCAAAATCTTGTTCTAAAGCTTGCACGGGGGTCTGCAAAGAGTTTGGCAAGAATGAAAGGTAGTTGTCCAAAACTCGTTCTTTTCCAATAGAATAACCATGGAAAAGGCAGGAGAGTGGTAAAGTACTGTTTTCTCTAAGTTTGAAGGCTGCCCACACTGTGCCTGTGTGCTGCAGCTTGCATCTTCGCCTTTGGGAAGCTGCCGCTCGCCGATTCTCCAGGAGGCGAAGAAGCGGCTTCTTCGCACACAGAGCATTGTGGCGAGCGCAGGGAGCTCCTGAGAGCGGTTTGTGCCGAAAGAAGCCCGGGACCGGCACTTAGCTTCGGAGAGCTGCGTATCTGCGTCTTCTGCGTGTCTTGCCGCTCTACACTCAGCAAAAAGCTTTTCCACCATATCTTGCAAGGAGAAACTCTGCCAGGAAAGAAAACATCCAAAATCTTCTTCTAAAGCTTGCACGGGGGTCTGCAAAGAGTTTGGCAAGAATGAAAGGTAGTTGTCCAAAACTCGTTCTTTTCCAATAGAATAACCATGGAAAAGGCAGGAGAGTGGTAAAGTACTGTTTTCTCTAAGGCTGAAGGCTGCCCACACTGTGCCTGTGTGCTGCAGCTTGCATCTTCGCCTTTGGGAAGCTGCCGCTCGCCGATTCTCCCGGAGGCGAAGAAGCGGCTTCTTCGCACACAGAGCATTGTGGCGAGCGCAGGGAGCTCCTGAGAGCGGTTTGTGCCGAAAGAAGCCCGGGACCGGCACTTAGCTTCGGAGAGCTGCGTATCTGCGTCTTCTGCGTGTCTTGCCGCTCTACACTCAGCAAAAAGCTTTTCCACCATATCTTGCAAGGAGAAACTCTGCCAGGAAAGAAAACATCCAAAATCTTGTTCTAAAGCTTGCACGGGGGTCTGCAAAGAGTTTGGCAAGAATGAAAGGTAGTCGTCCAAAACTCGTTCTTTTCCAATAGAATAACCATGGAAAAGGCAGGAGAGTGGTAAAGTACTGTTTTCTCTAAGTCTGAAGGCTGCCCACACTGTGCCTGTGTGCTGCAGCTTGCATCTTCGCCTTTGGGAAGCTGCCGCTCGCCGATTCTCCCGGAGGCGAAGAAGCGGCTTCTTCGCACACAGAGCATTGTGGCGAGCGCAGGGAGCTCCTGAGAGCGGTTTGTGCCGAAAGAAGCCCGGGACCGGCACTTAGCTTCGGAGAGCTGCGTATCTGCGTCTTCTGCGTGTCTTGCCGCTCTACACTCAGCAAAAAGCTTTTCCACCATATCTTGCAAGGAGAAACTCTGCCAGGAAAGAAAACATCCAAAATCTTCTTCTAAAGCTTGCACGGGGGTCTGCAAAGAGTTTGGCAAGAATGAAAGGTAGTTGTCCAAAACTCGTTCTTTTCCAATAGAATAACCATGGAAAAGGCAGGAGAGTGGTAAAGTACTGTTTTCTCTAAGTCTGAAGGCTGCCCACACTGTGCCTGTGTGCTGCAGCTTGCATCTTCGCCTTTGGGAAGCTGCCGCTCGCCGATTCTCCCGGAGGCGAAGAAGCGGCTTCTTCGCACACAGAGCATTGTGGCGAGCGCAGGGAGCTCCTGAGAGCGGTTTGTGCCGAAAGAAGCCCGGCACCGGCACTTAGCTTCGGAGAGCTGCGTATCTGCGTCTTCTGCGTGTCTTGCCGCTCTACACTCAGCAAAAAGCTTTTCCACCATATCTTGCAAGGAGAAACTCTGCCAGGAAAGAAAACATCCAAAATCTTCTTCTAAAGCTTGCACGGGGGTCTGCAAAGAGTTTGGCAAGAATGAAAGGTAGTTGTCCAAAACTCGTTCTTTTCCAATAGAATAACCATGGAAAAGGCAGGAGAGTGGTAAAGTACTGTTTTCTCTAAGTCTGAATGCTGCCCACACTGTGCCTGTGTGCTGCAGCTTGCATCTTCGCCTTTGGGAAGCTGCCGCTCGCCGATTCTCCCGGAGGCGAAGAAGCGGCTTCTTCGCACACAGAGCATTGTGGCGAGCGCAGGGAGCTCCTGAGAGCGGTTTGTGCCGAAAGAAGCCCGGGACCGGCACTTAGCTTCGGAGAGCTGCGTATCTGCGTCTTCTGCGTGTCTTGCCGCTCTACACTCAGCAAAAAGCTTTTCCACCATATCTTGCAAGGAGAAACTCTGCCAGGAAAGAAAACATCCAAAATCTTGTTCTAAAGCTTGCACGGGGGTCTGCAAAGAGTTTGGCAAGAATGAAAGGTAGTTGTCCAAAACTCGTTCTTTTCCAATAGAATAACCATGGAAAAGGCAGGAGAGTGGTAAAGTACTGTTTTCTCTAAGTCTGAAGGCTGCCCACACTGTGCCTGTGTGCTGCAGCTTGCATCTTCGCCTTTGGGAAGCTGCCGCTCGCCGATTCTCCCGGAGGCGAAGAAGCGGCTTCTTCGCACACAGAGCATTGTGGCGAGCGCAGGGAGCTCCTGAGAGCGGTTTGTGCCGAAAGAAGCCCGGGACCGGCACTTAGCTTCGGAGAGCTGCGTATCTGCGTCTTCTGCGTGTCTTGCCGCTCTACACTCAGCAAAAAGCTTTTCCACCATATCTTGCAAGGAGAAACTCTGCCAGGAAAGAAAACATCCAAAATCTTGTTCTAAAGCTTGCACGGGGGTCTGCAAAGAGTTTGGCAAGAATGAAAGGTAGTCGTCCAAAACTCGTTCTTTTCCAATAGAATAACCATGGAAAAGGCAGGAGAGTGGTAAAGTACTGTTTTCTCTAAGTCTGAAGGCTGCCCACACTGTGCCTGTGTGCTGCAGCTTGCATCTTCGCCTTTGGGAAGCTGCCGCTCGCCGATTCTCCCGGAGGCGAAGAAGCGGCTTCTTCGCACACAGAGCATTGTGGCGAGCGCAGGGAGCTCCTGAGAGCGGTTTGTGCCGAAAGAAGCCCGGGACCGGCACTTAGCTTCGGAGAGCTGCGTATCTGCGTCTTCTGCGTGTCTTGCCGCTCTACACTCAGCAAAAAGCTTTTCCACCATATCTTGCAAGGAGAAACTCTGCCAGGAAAGAAAACATCCAAAATCTTCTTCTAAAGCTTGCACGGGGGTCTGCAAAGAGTTTGGCAAGAATGAAAGGTAATTGTCCAAAACTGGTTCTTTTCCAATAGAATAACCATGGAAAAGGCAGGAGAGTGGTAAAGTACTGTTTTCTCTAAGTCTGAAGGCTGCCCACACTGTGCCTGTGTGCTGCAGCTTGCATCTTCGCCTTTGGCAAGCTGCCGCTCGCCGATTCTCCCGGAGGCGAAGAAGCGGCTTCTTCGCACACAGAGCATTGTGGCGAGCGCAGGGAGCTCCTGAGAGCGGTTTGTGCCGAAAGAAGCCCGGGACCGGCACTTAGCTTCGGAGAGCTGCGTATCTGCGTCTTCTGCGTGTCTTGCCGCTCTACACTCAGTAAAAAGCTTTTCCACCATATCTTGCAAGGAGAAACTCTGCCAGGAAAGAAAACATCCAAAATCTTGTTCTAAAGCTTGCACGGGGGTCTGCAAAGAGTTTGGCAAGAATGAAAGGTAGTTGTCCAAAACTCGTTCTTTTCCAATAGAATAACCATGGAAAAGGCAGGAGAGTGGTAAAGTACTGTTTTCTCTAAGTTTGAAGGCTGCCCACACTGTGCCTGTGTGCTGCAGCTTGCATCTTCGCCTTTGGGAAGCTGCCGCTCGCCGATTCTCCAGGAGGCGAAGAAGCGGCTTCTTCGCACACAGAGCATTGTGGCGAGCGCAGGGAGCTCCTGAGAGCGGTTTGTGCCGAAAGAAGCCCGGGACCGGCACTTAGCTTCGGAGAGCTGCGTATCTGCGTCTTCTGCATGTCTTGCCGCTCTACACTCAGCAAAAAGCTTTTCCACCATATCTTGCAAGGAGAAACTCTGCCAGGAAAGAAAACATCCAAAATCTTCTTCTAAAGCTTGCACGGGGGTCTGCAAAGAGTTTGGCAAGAATGAAAGGTAGTTGTCCAAAACTCGTTCTTTTCCAATAGAATAACCATGGAAAAGGCAGGAGAGTGGTAAAGTACTGTTTTCTCTAAGGCTGAAGGCTGCCCACACTGTGCCTGTGTGCTGCAGCTTGCATCTTCGCCTTTGGGAAGCTGCCGCTCGCCGATTCTCCCGGAGGCGAAGAAGCGGCTTCTTCGCACACAGAGCATTGTGGCGAGCGCAGGGAGCTCCTGAGAGCGGTTTGTGCCGAAAGAAGCCCGGGACCGGCACTTAGCTTCGGAGAGCTGCGTATCTGCGTCTTCTGCGTGTCTTGCCGCTCTACACTCAGCAAAAAGCTTTTCCACCATATCTTGCAAGGAGAAACTCTGCCAGGAAAGAAAACATCCAAAATCTTGTTCTAAAGCTTGCACGGGGGTCTGCAAAGAGTTTGGCAAGAATGAAAGGTAGTCGTCCAAAACTCGTTCTTTTCCAATAGAATAACCATGGAAAAGGCAGGAGAGTGGTAAAGTACTGTTTTCTCTAAGTCTGAAGGCTGCCCACACTGTGCCTGTGTGCTGCAGCTTGCATCTTCGCCTTTGGGAAGCTGCCGCTCGCCGATTCTCCCGGAGGCGAAGAAGCGGCTTCTTCGCACACAGAGCATTGTGGCGAGCGCAGGGAGCTCCTGAGAGCAGTTTGTGCCGAAAGAAGCCCGGGACCGGCACTTAGCTTCGGAGAGCTGCGTATCTGCGTCTTCTGCGTGTCTTGCCGCTCTACACTCAGCAAAAAGCTTTTCCACCATATCTTGCAAGGAGAAACTCTGCCAGGAAAGAAAACATCCAAAATCTTGTTCTAAAGCTTGCACGGGGGTCTGCAAAGAGTTTGGCAAGAATGAAAGGTAGTCGTCCAAAACTCGTTCTTTTCCAATAGAATAACCATGGAAAAGGCAGGAGAGTGGTAAAGTACTGTTTTCTCTAAGTCTGAAGGCTGCCCACACTGTGCCTGTGTGCTGCAGCTTGCATCTTCGCCTTTGGGAAGCTGCCGCTCGCCGATTCTCCCGGAGGCGAAGAAGCGGCTTCTTCGCACACAGAGCATTGTGGCGAGCGCAGGGAGCTCCTGAGAGCGGTTTGTGCCGAAAGAAGCCCGGCACCGGCACTTAGCTTCGGAGAGCTGCGTATCTGCGTCTTCTGCGTGTCTTGCCGCTCTACACTCAGTAAAAAGCTTTTCCACCATATCTTGCAAGGAGAAACTCTGCCAGGAAAGAAAACATCCAAAATCTTGTTCTAAAGCTTGCACGGGGGTCTGCAAAGAGTTTGGCAAGAATGAAAGGTAGTTGTCCAAAACTCGTTCTTTTCCAATAGAATAACCATGGAAAAGGCAGGAGAGTGGTAAAGTACTGTTTTCTCTAAGTCTGAATGCTGCCCACACTGTGCCTGTGTGCTGCAGCTTGCATCTTCGCCTTTGGGAAGCTGCCGCTCGCCGATTCTCCCGGAGGCGAAGAAGCGGCTTCTTCGCACACAGAGCATTGTGGCGAGCGCAGGGAGCTCCTGAGAGCGGTTTGTGCCGAAAGAAGCCCGGGACCGGCACTTAGCTTCGGAGAGCTGCGTATCTGCGTCTTCTGCGTGTCTTGCCGCTCTACACTCAGCAAAAAGCTTTTCCACCATATCTTGCAAGGAGAAACTCTGCCAGGAAAGAAAACATCCAAAATCTTGTTCTAAAGCTTGCACGGGGGTCTGCAAAGAGTTTGGCAAGAATGAAAGGTAGTTGTCCAAAACTCGTTCTTTTCCAATAGAATAACCATGGAAAAGGCAGGAGAGTGGTAAAGTACTGTTTTCTCTAAGGCTGAAGGCTGCCCACACTGTGCCTGTGTGCTGCAGCTTGCATCTTCGCCTTTGGGAAGCTGCCGCTCGCCGATTCTCCCGGAGGCGAAGAAGCGGCTTCTTCGCACACAGAGCATTGTGGCGAGCGCAGGGAGCTCCTGAGAGCGGTTTGTGCCGAAAGAAGCCCGGGACCGGCACTTAGCTTCGGAGAGCTGCGTATCTGCGTCTTCTGCGTGTCTTGCCGCTCTACACTCAGCAAAAAGCTTTTCCACCATATCTTGCAAGGAGAAACTCTGCCAGGAAAGAAAACATCCAAAATCTTGTTCTAAAGCTTGCACGGGGGTCTGCAAAGAGTTTGGCAAGAATGAAAGGTAGTCGTCCAAAACTCGTTCTTTTCCAATAGAATAACCATGGAAAAGGCAGGAGAGTGGTAAAGTACTGTTTTCTCTAAGTCTGAAGGCTGCCCACACTGTGCCTGTGTGCTGCAGCTTGCATCTTCGCCTTTGGGAAGCTGCCGCTCGCCGATTCTCCCGGAGGCGAAGAAGCGGCTTCTTCGCACACAGAGCATTGTGGCGAGCGCAGGGAGCTCCTGAGAGCGGTTTGTGCCGAAAGAAGCCCGGGACCGGCACTTAGCTTCGGAGAGCTGCGTATCTGCGTCTTCTGCGTGTCTTGCCGCTCTACACTCAGCAAAAAGCTTTTCCACCATATCTTGCAAGGAGAAACTCTGCCAGGAAAGAAAACATCCAAAATCTTGTTCTAAAGCTTGCACGGGGGTCTGCAAAGAGTTTGGCAAGAATGAAAGGTAGTCGTCCAAAACTCGTTCTTTTCCAATAGAATAACCATGGAAAAGGCAGGAGAGTGGTAAAGTACTGTTTTCTCTAAGTCTGAAGGCTGCCCACACTGTGCCTGTGTGCTGCAGCTTGCATCTTCGCCTTTGGGAAGCTGCCGCTCGCCGATTCTCCCGGAGGCGAAGAAGCGGCTTCTTCGCACACAGAGCATTGTGGCGAGCGCAGGGAGCTCCTGAGAGCGGTTTGTGCCGAAAGAAGCCCGGGACCGGCACTTAGCTTCGGAGAGCTGCGTATCTGCGTCTTCTGCGTGTCTTGCCGCTCTACACTCAGCAAAAAGCTTTTCCACCATATCTTGCAAGGAGAAACTCTGCCAGGAAAGAAAACATCCAAAATCTTCTTCTAAAGCTTGCACGGGGGTCTGCAAAGAGTTTGGCAAGAATGAAAGGTAATTGTCCAAAACTGGTTCTTTTCCAATAGAATAACCATGGAAAAGGCAGGAGAGTGGTAAAGTACTGTTTTCTCTAAGTCTGAAGGCTGCCCACACTGTGCCTGTGTGCTGCAGCTTGCATCTTCGCCTTTGGCAAGCTGCCGCTCGCCGATTCTCCCGGAGGCGAAGAAGCGGCTTCTTCGCACACAGAGCATTGTGGCGAGCGCAGGGAGCTCCTGAGAGCGGTTTGTGCCGAAAGAAGCCCGGGACCGGCACTTAGCTTCGGAGAGCTGCGTATCTGCGTCTTCTGCGTGTCTTGCCGCTCTACACTCAGTAAAAAGCTTTTCCACCATATCTTGCAAGGAGAAACTCTGCCAGGAAAGAAAACATCCAAAATCTTGTTCTAAAGCTTGCACGGGGGTCTGCAAAGAGTTTGGCAAGAATGAAAGGTAGTTGTCCAAAACTCGTTCTTTTCCAATAGAATAACCATGGAAAAGGCAGGAGAGTGGTAAAGTACTGTTTTCTCTAAGTCTGAAGGCTGCCCACACTGTGCCTGTGTGCTGCAGCTTGCATCTTCGCCTTTGGGAAGCTGCCGCTCGCCGATTCTCCCGGAGGCGAAGAAGCGGCTTCTTCGCACACAGAGCATTGTGGCGAGCGCAGGGAGCTCCTGAGAGCGGTTTGTGCCGAAAGAAGCCCGGGACCGGCACTTAGCTTCGGAGAGCTGCGTATCTGCGTCTTCTGCGTGTCTTGCCGCTCTACACTCAGCAAAAAGCTTTTCCACCATATCTTGCAAGGAGAAACTCTGCCAGGAAAGAAAACATCCAAAATCTTCTTCTAAAGCTTGCACGGGGGTCTGCAAAGAGTTTGGCAAGAATGAAAGGTAGTTGTCCAAAACTCGTTCTTTTCCAATAGAATAACCATGGAAAAGGCAGGAGAGTGGTAAAGTACTGTTTTCTCTAAGGCTGAAGGCTGCCCACACTGTGCCTGTGTGCTGCAGCTTGCATCTTCGCCTTTGGGAAGCTGCCGCTCGCCGATTCTCCCGGAGGCGAAGAAGCGGCTTCTTCGCACACAGAGCATTGTGGCGAGCGCAGGGAGCTCCTGAGAGCGGTTTGTGCCGAAAGAAGCCCGGGACCGGCACTTAGCTTCGGAGAGCTGCGTATCTGCGTCTTCTGCGTGTCTTGCCGCTCTACACTCAGCAAAAAGCTTTTCCACCATATCTTGCAAGGAGAAACTCTGCCAGGAAAGAAAACATCCAAAATCTTGTTCTAAAGCTTGCACGGGGGTCTGCAAAGAGTTTGGCAAGAATGAAAGGTAGTCGTCCAAAACTCGTTCTTTTCCAATAGAATAACCATGGAAAAGGCAGGAGAGTGGTAAAGTACTGTTTTCTCTAAGTCTGAAGGCTGCCCACACTGTGCCTGTGTGCTGCAGCTTGCATCTTCGCCTTTGGGAAGCTGCCGCTCGCCGATTCTCCCGGAGGCGAAGAAGCGGCTTCTTCGCACACAGAGCATTGTGGCGAGCGCAGGGAGCTCCTGAGAGCGGTTTGTGCCGAAAGAAGCCCGGGACCGGCACTTAGCTTCGGAGAGCTGCGTATCTGCGTCTTCTGCGTGTCTTGCCGCTCTACACTCAGCAAAAAGCTTTTCCACCATATCTTGCAAGGAGAAACTCTGCCAGGAAAGAAAACATCCAAAATCTTGTTCTAAAGCTTGCACGGGGGTCTGCAAAGAGTTTGGCAAGAATGAAAGGTAGTTGTCCAAAACTCGTTCTTTTCCAATAGAATAACCATGGAAAAGGCAGGAGAGTGGTAAAGTACTGTTTTCTCTAAGTCTGAAGGCTGCCCACACTGTGCCTGTGTGCTGCAGCTTGCATCTTCGCCTTTGGGAAGCTGCCGCTCGCCGATTCTCCCGGAGGCGAAGAAGCGGCTTCTTCGCACACAGAGCATTGTGGCGAGCGCAGGGAGCTCCTGAGAGCGGTTTGTGCCGAAAGAAGCCCGGCACCGGCACTTAGCTTCGGAGAGCTGCGTATCTGCGTCTTCTGCGTGTCTTGCCGCTCTACACTCAGTAAAAAGCTTTTCCACCATATCTTGCAAGGAGAAACTCTGCCAGGAAAGAAAACATCCAAAATCTTGTTCTAAAGCTTGCACGGGGGTCTGCAAAGAGTTTGGCAAGAATGAAAGGTAGTTGTCCAAAACTCGTTCTTTTCCAATAGAATAACCATGGAAAAGGCAGGAGAGTGGTAAAGTACTGTTTTCTCTAAGTCTGAATGCTGCCCACACTGTGCCTGTGTGCTGCAGCTTGCATCTTCGCCTTTGGGAAGCTGCCGCTCGCCGATTCTCCCGGAGGCGAAGAAGCGGCTTCTTCGCACACAGAGCATTGTGGCGAGCGCAGGGAGCTCCTGAGAGCGGTTTGTGCCGAAAGAAGCCCGGGACCGGCACTTAGCTTCGGAGAGCTGCGTATCTGCGTCTTCTGCGTGTCTTGCCGCTCTACACTCAGCAAAAAGCTTTTCCACCATATCTTGCAAGGAGAAACTCTGCCAGGAAAGAAAACATCCAAAATCTTGTTCTAAAGCTTGCACGGGGGTCTGCAAAGAGTTTGGCAAGAATGAAAGGTAGTTGTCCAAAACTCGTTCTTTTCCAATAGAATAACCATGGAAAAGGCAGGAGAGTGGTAAAGTACTGTTTTCTCTAAGTCTGAAGGCTGCCCACACTGTGCCTGCGTGCTGCAGCTTGCATCTTCGCCTTTGGGAAGCTGCCGCTCGCCGATTCTCCCGGAGGCGAAGAAGCGGCTTCTTCGCACACAGAGCATTGTGGCGAGCGCAGGGAGCTCCTGAGAGCGGTTTGTGCCGAAAGAAGCCCGGGACCGGCACTTAGCTTCGGAGAGCTGCGTATCTGCGTCTTCTGCGTGTCTTGCCGCTCTACACTCAGCAAAAAGCTTTTCCACCATATCTTGCAAGGAGAAACTCTGCCAGGAAAGAAATCATCCAAAATCTTGTTCTAACGCTTGCACGGGGGTCTGCAAAGAGTTTGGCAAGAATGAAAGGTAGTTGTCCAAAACTCGTTCTTTTCCAATAGAATAACCATGGAAAAGGCAGGAGAGTGGTAAAGTACTGTTTTCTCTAAGTCTGAAGGCTGCCCACACTGTGCCTGTGTGGTGCAGCTTGCATCTTCGCCTTTGGGAAGCTGCCGCTCGCCGATTCTCCCGGAGGCGAAGAAGCGGCTTCTTCGCACACAGAGCATTGTGGCGAGCGCAGGGAGCTCCTGAGAGCGGTTTGTGCCGAAAGAAGCCCGGGACCGGCACTTAGCTTCGGAGAGCTGCGTATCTGCGTCTTCTGCGTGTCTTGCCGCTCTACACTCAGCAAAAAGCTTTTCCACCATATCTTGCAAGGAGAAACTCTGCCAGGAAAGAAAACATCCAAAATCTTGTTCTAAAGCTTGCACGGGGGTCTGCAAAGAGTTTGGCAAGAATGAAAGGTAGTTGTCCAAAACTCGTTCTTTTCCAATAGAATAACCATGGAAAAGGCAGGAGAGTGGTAAAGTACTGTTTTCTCTAAGTCTGAAGGCTGCCCACACTGTGCCTGTGTGCTGCAGCTTGCATCTTCGCCTTTGGGAAGCTGCCGCTCGCCGATTCTCCCGGAGGCGAAGAAGCGGCTTCTTCGCACACAGAGCATTGTGGCGAGCGCAGGGAGCTCCTGAGAGCGGTTTGTGCCGAAAGAAGCCCGGCACCGGCACTTAGCTTCGGAGAGCTGCGTATCTGCGTCTTCTGCGTGTCTTGCCGCTCTACACTCAGCAAAAAGCTTTTCCACCATATCTTGCAAGGAGAAACTCTGCCAGGAAAGAAAACATCCAAAATCTTGTTCTAAAGCTTGCACGGGGGTCTGCAAAGAGTTTGGCAAGAATGAAAGGTAGTTGTCCAAAACTCGTTCTTTTCCAATAGAATAACCATGGAAAAGGCAGGAGAGTGGTAAAGTACTGTTTTCTCGAAGTCTGAATGCTGCCCACACTGTGCCTGTGTGCTGCAGCTTGCATCTTCGCCTTTGGGAAGCTGCCGCTCGCCGATTCTCCCGGAGGCGAAGAAGCGGCTTCTTCGCACACAGAGCATTGTGGCGAGCGCAGGGAGCTCCTGAGAGCGGTTTGTGCCAAAAGAAGCCCGGGACCGGCACTTAGCTTCGGAGAGCTGCGTATCTGCGTCTTCTGCGTGTCTTGCCGCTCTACACTCAGCAAAAAGCTTTTCCACCATATCTTGCAAGGAGAAACTCTGCCAGGAAAGAAAACATCCAAAATCTTGTTCTAAAGCTTGCACGGGGGTCTGCAAAGAGTTTGGCAAGAATGAAAGGTAGTTGTCCAAAACTCGTTCTTTTCCAATAGAATAACCATGGAAAAGGCAGGAGAGTGGTAAAGTACTGTTTTCTCTAAGTCTGAAGGCTGCCCACACTGTGCCTGTGTGCTGCAGCTTGCATCTTCGCCTTTGGGAAGCTGCCGCTCGCCGATTCTCCCGGAGGCGAAGAAGCGGCTTCTTCGCACACAGAGCATTGTGGCGAGCGCAGGGAGCTCCTGAGAGCGGTTTGTGCCGAAAGAAGCCCGGGACCGGCACTTAGCTTCGGAGAGCTGCGTATCTGCGTCTTCTGCGTGTCTTGCCGCTCTACACTCAGCAAAAAGCTTTTCCACCATATCTTGCAAGGAGAAACTCTGCCAGGAAAGAAAACATCCAAAATCTTGTTCTAAAGCTTGCACGGGGGTCTGCAAAGAGTTTGGCAAGAATGAAAGGTAGTTGTCCAAAACTCGTTCTTTTCCAATAGAATAACCATGGAAAAGGCAGGAGAGTGGTAAAGTACTGTTTTCTCGAAGTCTGAAGGCTGCCCACACTGTGCCTGCGTGCTGCAGCTTGCATCTTCGCCTTTGGGAAGCTGCCGCTCGCCGATTCTCCCGGAGGCGAAGAAGCGGCTTCTTCGCACACAGAGCACTGTGGCGAGCGCAGGGAGCTCCTGAGAGCGGTTTGTGCCGAAAGAAGCCCGGGACCGGCACTTAGCTTCGGAGAGCTGCGTATCTGCGTCTTCTGCGTGTCTTGCCGCTCTACACTCAGCAAAAAGCTTTTCCACCATATCTTGCAAGGAGAAACTCTGCCAGGAAAGAAAACATCCAAAATCTTGTTCTAAAGCTTGCACGGGGGTCTGCAAAGAGTTTGGCAAGAATGAAAGGTAGTTGTCCAAAACTCGTTCTTTTCCAATAGAATAACCATGGAAAAGGCAGGAGAGTGGTAAAGTACTGTTTTCTCTAAGTCTGAAGGCTGCCCACACTGTGCCTGTGTGCTGCAGCTTGCATCTTCGCCTTTGGGAAGCTGCCGCTCGCCGATTCTCCCGGAGGCGAAGAAGCGGCTTCTTCGCACACAGAGCATTGTGGCGAGCGCAGGGAGCTCCTGAGAGCGGTTTGTGCCGAAAGAAGCCCGGGACCGGCACTTAGCTTCGGAGAGCTGCGTATCTGCGTCTTCTGCGTGTCTTGCCGCTCTACACTCAGCAAAAAGCTTTTCCACCATATCTTGCAAGGAGAAACTCTGCCAGGAAAGAAAACATCCAAAATCTTGTTCTAAAGCTTGCACGGGGGTCTGCAAAGAGTTTGGCAAGAATGAAAGGTAGTTGTCCAAAACTCGTTCTTTTCCAATAGAATAACCATGGAAAAGGCAGGAGAGTGGTAAAGTACTGTTTTCTCTAAGTCTGAAGGCTGCCCACACTGTGCCTGCGTGCTGCAGCTTGCATCTTCGCCTTTGGGAAGCTGCCGCTCGCCGATTCTCCCGGAGGCGAAGAAGCGGCTTCTTCGCACACAGAGCATTGTGGCGAGCGCAGGGAGCTCCTGAGAGCGGTTTGTGCCGAAAGAAGCCCGGGACCGGCACTTAGCTTCGGAGAGCTGCGTATCTGCGTCTTCTGCGTGTCTTGCCGCTCTACACTCAGCAAAAAGCTTTTCCACCATATCTTGCAAGGAGAAACTCTGCCAGGAAAGAAAACATCCAAAATCTTGTTCTAAAGCTTGCACGGGGGTCTGCAAAGAGTTTGGCAAGAATGAAAGGTAGTTGTCCAAAACTCGTTCTTTTCCAATAGAATAACCATGGAAAAGGCAGGAGAGTGGTAAAGTACTGTTTTCTCTAAGTCTGAAGGCTGCCCACACTGTGCCTGTGTGCTGCAGCTTGCATCTTCGCCTTTGGGAAGCTGCCGCTCGCCGATTCTCCCGGAGGCGAAGAAGCGGCTTCTTCGCACACAGAGCATTGTGGCGAGCGCAGGGAGCTCCTGAGAGCGGTTTGTGCCGAAAGAAGCCCGGGACCGGCACTTAGCTTCGGAGAGCTGCGTATCTGCGTCTTCTGCGTGTCTTGCTGCTCTACACTCAGCAAAAAGCTTTTCCACCATATCTTGCAAGGAGAAACTCTGCCAGGAAAGAAAACATCCAAAATCTTGTTCTAAAGCTTGCACGGGGGTCTGCAAAGAGTTTGGCAAGAATGAAAGGTAGTTGTCCAAAACTCGTTCTTTTCCAATAGAATAACCATGGAAAAGGCAGGAGAGTGGTAAAGTACTGTTTTCTCTAAGTCTGAATGCTGCCCACACTGTGCCTGTGTGCTGCAGCTTGCATCTTCGCCTTTGGGAAGCTGCCGCTCGCCGATTCTCCCGGAGGCGAAGAAGCGGCTTCTTCGCACACAGAGCATTGTGGCGAGCGCAGGGAGCTCCTGAGAGCGGTTTGTGCCGAAAGAAGCCCGGGACCGGCACTTAGCTTCGGAGAGCTGCGTATCTGCGTCTTCTGCGTGTCTTGCCGCTCTACACTCAGCAAAAAGCTTTTCCACCATATCTTGCAAGGAGAAACTCTGCCAGGAAAGAAAACATCCAAAATCTTCTTCTAAAGCTTGCACGGGGGTCTGCAAAGAGTTTGGCAAGAATGAAAGGTAGTTGTCCAAAACTCGTTCTTTTCCAATAGAATAACCATGGAAAAGGCAGGAGAGTGGTAAAGTACTGTTTTCTCTAAGTCTGAAGGCTGCCCACACTGTGCCTGCGTGCTGCAGCTTGCATCTTCGCCTTTGGGAAGCTGCCGCTCGCCGATTCTCCCGGAGGCGAAGAAGCGGCTTCTTCGCACACAGAGCATTGTGGCGAGCGCAGGGAGCTCCTGAGAGCGGTTTGTGCCGAAAGAAGCCCGGGACCGGCACTTAGCTTCGGAGAGCTGCGTATCTGCGTCTTCTGCGTGTCTTGCCGCTCTACACTCAGCAAAAAGCTTTTCCACCATATCTTGCAAGGAGAAACTCTGCCAGGAAAGAAATCATCCAAAATCTTGTTCTAACGCTTGCACGGGTGTCTGCAAAGAGTTTGGCAAGAATGAAAGGTAGTTGTCCAAAACTCGTTCTTTTCCAATAGAATAACCATGGAAAAGGCAGGAGAGTGGTAAAGTACTGTTTTCTCTAAGTCTGAAGGCTGCCCACACTGTGCCTGTGTGCTGCAGCTTGCATCTTCGCCTTTGGGAAGCTGCCGCTCGCCGATTCTCCCGGAGGCGAAGAAGCGGCTTCTTCGCACACAGAGCATTGTGGCGAGCGCAGGGAGCTCCTGAGAGCGGTTTGTGCCGAAAGAAGCCCGGGACCGGCACTTAGCTTCGGAGAGCTGCGTATCTGCGTCTTCTGCGTGTCTTGCCGCTCTACACTCAGCAAAAAGCTTTTCCACCATATCTTGCAAGGAGAAACTCTGCCAGGAAAGAAAACATCCAAAATCTTCTTCTAAAGCTTGCACGGGGGTCTGCAAAGAGTTTGGCAAGAATGAAAGGTAGTTGTCCAAAACTCGTTCTTTTCCAATAGAATAACCATGGAAAAGGCAGGAGAGTGGTAAAGTACTGTTTTCTCTAAGTCTGAAGGCTGCCCACACTGTGCCTGTGTGCTGCAGCTTGCATCTTCGCCTTTGGGAAGCTGCCGCTCGCCGATTCTCCCGGAGGCGAAGAAGCGGCTTCTTCGCACACAGAGCATTGTGGCGAGCGCAGGGAGCTCCTGAGAGCGGTTTGTGCCGAAAGAAGCCCGGCACCGGCACTTAGCTTCGGAGAGCTGCGTATCTGCGTCTTCTGCGTGTCTTGCCGCTCTACACTCAGTAAAAAGCTTTTCCACCATATCTTGCAAGGAGAAACTCTGCCAGGAAAGAAAACATCCAAAATCTTGTTCTAAAGCTTGCACGGGGGTCTGCAAAGAGTTTGGCAAGAATGAAAGGTAGTTGTCCAAAACTCGTTCTTTTCCAATAGAATAACCATGGAAAAGGCAGGAGAGTGGTAAAGTACTGTTTTCTCTAAGTCTGAAGGCTGCCCACACTGTGCCTGCGTGCTGCAGCTTGCATCTTCGCCTTTGGGAAGCTGCCGCTCGCCGATTCTCCCGGAGGCGAAGAAGCGGCTTCTTCGCACACAGAGCATTGTGGCGAGCGCAGGGAGCTCCTGAGAGCGGTTTGTGCCGAAAGAAGCCCGGGACCGGCACTTAGCTTCGGAGAGCTGCGTATCTGCGTCTTCTGCGTGTCTTGCCGCTCTACACTCAGCAAAAAGCTTTTCCACCATATCTTGCAAGGAGAAACTCTGCCAGGAAAGAAAACATCCAAAATCTTCTTCTAAAGCTTGCACGGGGGTCTGCAAAGAGTTTGGCAAGAATGAAAGGTAGTTGTCCAAAACTCGTTCTTTTCCAATAGAATAACCATGGAAAAGGCAGGAGAGTGGTAAAGTACTGTTTTCTCTAAGTCTGAAGGCTGCCCACACTGTGCCTGTGTGCTGCAGCTTGCATCTTCGCCTTTGGGAAGCTGCCGCTCGCCGATTCTCCCGGAGGCGAAGAAGCGGCTTCTTCGCACACAGAGCATTGTGGCGAGCGCAGGGAGCTCCTGAGAGCGGTTTGTGCCGAAAGAAGCCCGGGACCGGCACTTAGCTTCGGAGAGCTGCGTATCTGCGTCTTCTGCGTGTCTTGCCGCTCTACACTCAGCAAAAAGCTTTTCCACCATATCTTGCAAGGAGAAACTCTGCCAGGAAAGAAAACATCCAAAATCTTGTTCTAAAGCTTGCACGGGGGTCTGCAAAGAGTTTGGCAAGAATGAAAGGTAGTTGTCCAAAACTCGTTCTTTTCCAATAGAATAACCATGGAAAAGGCAGGAGAGTGGTAAAGTACTGTTTTCTCGAAGTCTGAAGGCTGCCCACACTGTGCCTGCGTGCTGCAGCTTGCATCTTCGCCTTTGGGAAGCTGCCGCTCGCCGATTCTCCCGGAGGCGAAGAAGCGGCTTCTTCGCACACAGAGCATTGTGGCGAGCGCAGGGAGCTCCTGAGAGCGGTTTGTGCCGAAAGAAGCCCGGGACCGGCACTTAGCTTCGGAGAGCTGCGTATCTGCGTCTTCTGCGTGTCTTGCCGCTCTACACTCAGCAAAAAGCTTTTCCACCATATCTTGCAAGGAGAAACTCTGCCAGGAAAGAAAACATCCAAAATCTTGTTCTAAAGCTTGCACGGGGGTCTGCAAAGAGTTTGGCAAGAATGAAAGGTAGTTGTCCAAAACTCGTTCTTTTCCAATAGAATAACCATGGAAAAGGCAGGAGAGTGGTAAAGTACTGTTTTCTCTAAGGCTGAAGGCTGCCCACACTGTGCCTGTGTGGTGCAGCTTGCATCTTCGCCTTTGGGAAGCTGCCGCTCGCCGATTCTCCCGGAGGCGAAGAAGCGGCTTCTTCGCACACAGAGCATTGTGGCGAGCGCAGGGAGCTCCTGAGAGCGGTTTGTGCCGAAAGAAGCCCGGGACCGGCACTTAGCTTCGGAGAGCTGCGTATCTGCGTCTTCTGCGTGTCTTGCCGCTCTACACTCAGCAAAAAGCTTTTCCACCATATCTTGCAAGGAGAAACTCTGCCAGGAAAGAAAACATCCAAAATCTTGTTCTAAAGCTTGCACGGGGGTCTGCAAAGAGTTTGGCAAGAATGAAAGGTAGTTGTCCAAAACTCGTTCTTTTCCAATAGAATAACCATGGAAAAGGCAGGAGAGTGGTAAAGTACTGTTTTCTCTAAGTCTGAAGGCTGCCCACACTGTGCCTGCGTGCTGCAGCTTGCATCTTCGCCTTTGGGAAGCTGCCGCTCGCCGATTCTCCCGGAGGCGAAGAAGCGGCTTCTTCGCACACAGAGCATTGTGGCGAGCGCAGGGAGCTCCTGAGAGCGGTTTGTGCCGAAAGAAGCCCGGGACCGGCACTTAGCTTCGGAGAGCTGCGTATCTGCGTCTTCTGCGTGTCTTGCCGCTCTACACTCAGCAAAAAGCTTTTCCACCATATCTTGCAAGGAGAAACTCTGCCAGGAAAGAAAACATCCAAAATCTTGTTCTAAAGCTTGCACGGGGGTCTGCAAAGAGTTTGGCAAGAATGAAAGGTAGTTGTCCAAAACTCGTTCTTTTCCAATAGAATAACCATGGAAAAGGCAGGAGAGTGGTAAAGTACTGTTTTCTCTAAGTCTGAAGGCTGCCCACACTGTGCCTGTGTGCTGCAGCTTGCATCTTCGCCTTTGGGAAGCTGCCGCTCGCCGATTCTCCCGGAGGCGAAGAAGCGGCTTCTTCGCACACAGAGCATTGTGGCGAGCGCAGGGAGCTCCTGAGAGCGGTTTGTGCCGAAAGAAGCCCGGGACCGGCACTTAGCTTCGGAGAGCTGCGTATCTGCGTCTTCTGCGTGTCTTGCCGCTCTACACTCAGCAAAAAGCTTTTCCACCATATCTTGCAAGGAGAAACTCTGCCAGGAAAGAAAACATCCAAAATCTTGTTCTAAAGCTTGCACGGGGGTCTGCAAAGAGTTTGGCAAGAATGAAAGGTAGTCATCCAAAACTCGTTCTTTTCCAATAGAATAACCATGGAAAAGGCAGGAGAGTGGTAAAGTACTGTTTTCTCTAAGTCTGAAGGCTGCCCACACTGTGCCTGTGTGCTGCAGCTTGCATCTTCGCCTTTGGGAAGCTGCCGCTCGCCGATTCTCCCGGAGGCGAAGAAGCGGCTTCTTCGCACACAGAGCATTGTGGCGAGCGCAGGGAGCTCCTGAGAGCGGTTTGTGCCGAAAGAAGCCCGGCACCGGCACTTAGCTTCGGAGAGCTGCGTATCTGCGTCTTCTGCGTGTCTTGCCGCTCTACACTCAGCAAAAAGCTTTTCCACCATATCTTGCAAGGAGAAACTCTGCCAGGAAAGAAAACATCCAAAATCTTCTTCTAAAGCTTGCAAGGGGGTCTGCAAAGCGTTTGGCAAGAATGAAAGGTAGTTGTCCAAAACTCGTTCTTTTCCAATAGAATAACCATGGAAAAGGCAGGAGAGTGGTAAAGTACTGTTTTCTCTAAGTCTGAAGGCTGCCCACACTGTGCCTGCGTGCTGCAGCTTGCATCTTCGCCTTTGGGAAGCTGCCGCTCGCCGATTCTCCCGGAGGCGAAGAAGCGGCTTCTTCGCACACAGAGCATTGTGGCGAGCGCAGGGAGCTCCTGAGAGCGGTTTGTGCCGAAAGAAGCCCGGGACCGGCACTTAGCTTCGGAGAGCTGCGTATCTGCGTCTTCTGCGTGTCTTGCCGCTCTACACTCAGCAAAAAGCTTTTCCACCATATCTTGCAAGGAGAAACTCTGCCAGGAAAGAAAACATCCAAAATCTTGTTCTAAAGCTTGCACGGGGGTCTGCAAAGAGTTTGGCAAGAATGAAAGGTAGTTGTCCAAAACTCGTTCTTTTCCAATAGAATAACCATGGAAAAGGCAGGAGAGTGGTAAAGTACTGTTTTCTCTAAGGCTGAAGGCTGCCCACACTGTGCCTGTGTGCTGCAGCTTGCATCTTCGCCTTTGGGAAGCTGCCGCTCGCCGATTCTCCCGGAGGCGAAGAAGCGGCTTCTTCGCACACAGAGCATTGTGGCGAGCGCAGGGAGCTCCTGAGAGCGGTTTGTGCCGAAAGAAGCCCGGGACCGGCACTTAGCTTCGGAGAGCTGCGTATCTGCGTCTTCTGCGTGTCTTGCCGCTCTACACTCAGCAAAAAGCTTTTCCACCATATCTTGCAAGGAGAAACTCTGCCAGGAAAGAAAACATCCAAAATCTTGTTCTAAAGCTTGCACGGGGGTCTGCAAAGAGTTTGGCAAGAATGAAAGGTAGTCGTCCAAAACTCGTTCTTTTCCAATAGAATAACCATGGAAAAGGCAGGAGAGTGGTAAAGTACTGTTTTCTCTAAGTCTGAAGGCTGCCCACACTGTGCCTGTGTGCTGCAGCTTGCATCTTCGCCTTTGGGAAGCTGCCGCTCGCCGATTCTCCCGGAGGCGAAGAAGCGGCTTCTTCGCACACAGAGCATTGTGGCGAGCGCAGGGAGCTCCTGAGAGCGGTTTGTGCCGAAAGAAGCCCGGGACCGGCACTTAGCTTCGGAGAGCTGCGTATCTGCGTCTTCTGCGTGTCTTGCCGCTCTACACTCAGCAAAAAGCTTTTCCACCATATCTTGCAAGGAGAAACTCTGCCAGGAAAGAAAACATCCAAAATCTTGTTCTAAAGCTTGCACGGGGGTCTGCAAAGAGTTTGGCAAGAATGAAAGGTAGTCGTCCAAAACTCGTTCTTTTCCAATAGAATAACCATGGAAAAGGCAGGAGAGTGGTAAAGTACTGTTTTCTCTAAGTCTGAATGCTGCCCACACTGTGCCTGTGTGCTGCAGCTTGCATCTTCGCCTTTGGGAAGCTGCCGCTCGCCGATTCTCCCGGAGGCGAAGAAGCGGCTTCTTCGCACACAGAGCATTGTGGCGAGCGCAGGGAGCTCCTGAGAGCGGTTTGTGCCGAAAGAAGCCCGGGACCGGCACTTAGCTTCGGAGAGCTGCGTATCTGCGTCTTCTGCGTGTCTTGCCGCTCTACACTCAGCAAAAAGCTTTTCCACCATATCTTGCAAGGAGAAACTCTGCCAGGAAAGAAAACATCCAAAATCTTGTTCTAAAGCTTGCACGGGGGTCTGCAAAGAGTTTGGCAAGAATGAAAGGTAGTTGTCCAAAACTCGTTCTTTTCCAATAGAATAACCATGGAAAAGGCAGGAGAGTGGTAAAGTACTGTTTTCTCTAAGTCTGAAGGCTGCCCACACTGTGCCTGTGTGCTGCAGCTTGCATCTTCGCCTTTGGGAAGCTGCCGCTCGCCGATTCTCCCGGAGGCGAAGAAGCGGCTTCTTCGCACACAGAGCATTGTGGCGAGCGCAGGGAGCTCCTGAGAGCGGTTTGTGCCGAAAGAAGCCCGGGACCGGCACTTAGCTTCGGAGAGCTGCGTATCTGCGTCTTCTGCGTGTCTTGCCGCTCTACACTCAGCAAAAAGCTTTTCCACCATATCTTGCAAGGAGAAACTCTGCCAGGAAAGAAAACATCCAAAATCTTGTTCTAAAGCTTGCACGGGGGTCTGCAAAGAGTTTGGCAAGAATGAAAGGTAGTTGTCCAAAACTCGTTCTTTTCCAATAGAATAACCATGGAAAAGGCAGGAGAGTGGTAAAGTACTGTTTTCTCTAAGTCTGAAGGCTGCCCACACTGTGCCTGTGTGCTGCAGCTTGCATCTTCGCCTTTGGGAAGCTGCCGCTCGCCGATTCTCCCGGAGGCGAAGAAGCGGCTTCTTCGCACACAGAGCATTGTGGCGAGCGCAGGGAGCTCCTGAGAGCGGTTTGTGCCGAAAGAAGCCCGGGACCGGCACTTAGCTTCGGAGAGCTGCGTATCTGCGTCTTCTGCGTGTCTTGCCGCTCTACACTCAGCAAAAAGCTTTTCCACCATATCTTGCAAGGAGAAACTCTGCCAGGAAAGAAAACATCCAAAATCTTGTTCTAAAGCTTGCACGGGGGTCTGCAAAGAGTTTGGCAAGAATGAAAGGTAGTTGTCCAAAACTCGTTCTTTTCCAATAGAATAACCATGGAAAAGGCAGGAGAGTGGTAAAGTACTGTTTTCTCTAAGTCTGAAGGCTGCCCACACTGTGCCTGTGTGCTGCAGCTTGCATCTTCGCCTTTGGGAAGCTGCCGCTCGCCGATTCTCCCGGAGGCGAAGAAGCGGCTTCTTCGCACACAGAGCATTGTGGCGAGCGCAGGGAGCTCCTGAGAGCGGTTTGTGCCGAAAGAAGCCCGGGACCGGCACTTAGCTTCGGAGAGCTGCGTATCTGCGTCTTCTGCGTGTCTTGCCGCTCTACACTCAGCAAAAAGCTTTTCCACCATATCTTGCAAGGAGAAACTCTGCCAGGAAAGAAAACATCCAAAATCTTCTTCTAAAGCTTGCAAGGGGGTCTGCAAAGCGTTTGGCAAGAATGAAAGGTAGTTGTCCAAAACTCGTTCTTTTCCAATAGAATAACCATGGAAAAGGCAGGAGAGTGGTAAAGTACTGTTTTCTCTAAGTCTGAAGGCTGCCCACACTGTGCCTGCGTGCTGCAGCTTGCATCTTCGCCTTTGGGAAGCTGCCGCTCGCCGATTCTCCCGGAGGCGAAGAAGCGGCTTCTTCGCACACAGAGCATTGTGGCGAGCGCAGGGAGCTCCTGAGAGCGGTTTGTGCCGAAAGAAGCCCGGGACCGGCACTTAGCTTCGGAGAGCTGCGTATCTGCGTCTTCTGCGTGTCTTGCCGCTCTACACTCAGCAAAAAGCTTTTCCACCATATCTTGCAAGGAGAAACTCTGCCAGGAAAGAAAACATCCAAAATCTTGTTCTAAAGCTTGCACGGGGGTCTGCAAAGAGTTTGGCAAGAATGAAAGGTAGTTGTCCAAAACTCGTTCTTTTCCAATAGAATAACCATGGAAAAGGCAGGAGAGTGGTAAAGTACTGTTTTCTCTAAGTCTGAAGGCTGCCCACACTGTGCCTGTGTGCTGCAGCTTGCATCTTCGCCTTTGGGAAGCTGCCGCTCGCCGATTCTCCCGGAGGCGAAGAAGCGGCTTCTTCGCACACAGAGCATTGTGGCGAGCGCAGGGAGCTCCTGAGAGCGGTTTGTGCCGAAAGAAGCCCGGGACCGGCACTTAGCTTCGGAGAGCTGCGTATCTGCGTCTTCTGCGTGTCTTGCTGCTCTACACTCAGCAAAAAGCTTTTCCACCATATCTTGCAAGGAGAAACTCTGCCAGGAAAGAAAACATCCAAAATCTTGTTCTAAAGCTTGCACGGGGGTCTGCAAAGAGTTTGGCAAGAATGAAAGGTAGTTGTCCAAAACTCGTTCTTTTCCAATAGAATAACCATGGAAAAGGCAGGAGAGTGGTAAAGTACTGTTTTCTCGAAGTCTGAATGCTGCCCACACTGTGCCTGTGTGCTGCAGCTTGCATCTTCGCCTTTGGGAAGCTGCCGCTCGCCGATTCTCCCGGAGGCGAAGAAGCGGCTTCTTCGCACACAGAGCATTGTGGCGAGCGCAGGGAGCTCCTGAGAGCGGTTTGTGCCGAAAGAAGCCCGGGACCGGCACTTAGCTTCGGAGAGCTGCGTATCTGCGTCTTCTGCGTGTCTTGCCGCTCTACACTCAGCAAAAAGCTTTTCCACCATATCTTGCAAGGAGAAACTCTGCCAGGAAAGAAAACATCCAAAATCTTGTTCTAAAGCTTGCACGGGGGTCTGCAAAGAGTTTGGCAAGAATGAAAGGTAGTTGTCCAAAACTCGTTCTTTTCCAATAGAATAACCATGGAAAAGGCAGGAGAGTGGTAAAGTACTGTTTTCTCTAAGTCTGAATGCTGCCCACACTGTGCCTGCGTGCTGCAGCTCGCATCTTCGCCTTTGGGAAGCTGCCGCTCGCCGATTCTCCCGGAGGCGAAGAAGCGGCTTCTTCGCACACAGAGCATTGTGGCGAGCGCAGGGAGCTCCTGAGAGCGGTTTGTGCCGAAAGAAGCCCGGGACCGGCACTTAGCTTCGGAGAGCTGCGTATCTGCGTCTTCTGCGTGTCTTGCCGCTCTACACTCAGCAAAAAGCTTTTCCACCATATCTTGCAAGGAGAAACTCTGCCAGGAAAGAAATCATCCAAAATCTTGTTCTAACGCTTGCACGGGGGTCTGCAAAGAGTTTGGCAAGAATGAAAGGTAGTTGTCCAAAACTCGTTCTTTTCCAATAGAATAACCATGGAAAAGGCAGGAGAGTGGTAAAGTACTGTTTTCTCTAAGTCTGAAGGCTGCCCACACTGTGCCTGTGTGCTGCAGCTTGCATCTTCGCCTTTGGGAAGCTGCCGCTCGCCGATTCTCCCGGAGGCGAAGAAGCGGCTTCTTCGCACACAGAGCATTGTGGCGAGCGCAGGGAGCTCCTGAGAGCGGTTTGTGCCGAAAGAAGCCCGGGACCGGCACTTAGCTTCGGAGAGCTGCGTATCTGCGTCTTCTGCGTGTCTTGCCGCTCTACACTCAGCAAAAAGCTTTTCCACCATATCTTGCAAGGAGAAACTCTGCCAGGAAAGAAAACATCCAAAATCTTCTTCTAAAGCTTGCACGGGGGTCTGCAAAGAGTTTGGCAAGAATGAAAGGTAGTTGTCCAAAACTCGTTCTTTTCCAATAGAATAACCATGGAAAAGGCAGGAGAGTGGTAAAGTACTGTTTTCTCTAAGTCTGAAGGCTGCCCACACTGTGCCTGTGTGCTGCAGCTTGCATCTTCGCCTTTGGGAAGCTGCCGCTCGCCGATTCTCCCGGAGGCGAAGAAGCGGCTTCTTCGCACACAGAGCATTGTGGCGAGCGCAGGGAGCTCCTGAGAGCGGTTTGTGCCGAAAGAAGCCCGGCACCGGCACTTAGCTTCGGAGAGCTGCGTATCTGCGTCTTCTGCGTGTCTTGCCGCTCTACACTCAGTAAAAAGCTTTTCCACCATATCTTGCAAGGAGAAACTCTGCCAGGAAAGAAAACATCCAAAATCTTGTTCTAAAGCTTGCACGGGGGTCTGCAAAGAGTTTGGCAAGAATGAAAGGTAGTTGTCCAAAACTCGTTCTTTTCCAATAGAATAACCATGGAAAAGGCAGGAGAGTGGTAAAGTACTGTTTTCTCTAAGTCTGAATGCTGCCCACACTGTGCCTGTGTGCTGCAGCTTGCATCTTCGCCTTTGGGAAGCTGCCGCTCGCCGATTCTCCCGGAGGCGAAGAAGCGGCTTCTTCGCACACAGAGCATTGTGGCGAGCGCAGGGAGCTCCTGAGAGCGGTTTGTGCCGAAAGAAGCCCGGGACCGGCACTTAGCTTCGGAGAGCTGCGTATCTGCGTCTTCTGCGTGTCTTGCCGCTCTACACTCAGCAAAAAGCTTTTCCACCATATCTTGCAAGGAGAAACTCTGCCAGGAAAGAAAACATCCAAAATCTTGTTCTAAAGCTTGCACGGGGGTCTGCAAAGAGTTTGGCAAGAATGAAAGGTAGTTGTCCAAAACTCGTTCTTTTCCAATAGAATAACCATGGAAAAGGCAGGAGAGTGGTAAAGTACTGTTTTCTCTAAGTCTGAAGGCTGCCCACACTGTGCCTGTGTGCTGCAGCTTGCATCTTCGCCTTTGGGAAGCTGCCGCTCGCCGATTCTCCCGGAGGCGAAGAAGCGGCTTCTTCGCACACAGAGCATTGTGGCGAGCGCAGGGAGCTCCTGAGAGCGGTTTGTGCCGAAAGAAGCCCGGGACCGGCACTTAGCTTCGGAGAGCTGCGTATCTGCGTCTTCTGCGTGTCTTGCCGCTCTACACTCAGCAAAAAGCTTTTCCACCATATCTTGCAAGGAGAAACTCTGCCAGGAAAGAAAACATCCAAAATCTTGTTCTAAAGCTTGCACGGGGGTCTGCAAAGAGTTTGGCAAGAATGAAAGGTAGTTGTCCAAAACTCGTTCTTTTCCAATAGAATAACCATGGAAAAGGCAGGAGAGTGGTAAAGTACTGTTTTCTCGAAGTCTGAAGGCTGCCCACACTGTGCCTGTGTGCTGCAGCTTGCATCTTCGCCTTTGGGAAGCTGCCGCTCGCCGATTCTCCCGGAGGCGAAGAAGCGGCTTCTTCGCACACAGAGCATTGTGGCGAGCGCAGGGAGCTCCTGAGAGCGGTTTGTGCCGAAAGAAGCCCGGGACCGGCACTTAGCTTCGGAGAGCTGCGTATCTGCGTCTTCTGCGTGTCTTGCCGCTCTACACTCAGCAAAAAGCTTTTCCACCATATCTTGCAAGGAGAAACTCTGCCAGGAAAGAAAACATCCAAAATCTTGTTCTAAAGCTTGCACGGGGGTCTGCAAAGAGTTTGGCAAGAATGAAAGGTAGTTGTCCAAAACTCGTTCTTTTCCAATAGAATAACCATGGAAAAGGCAGGAGAGTGGTAAAGTACTGTTTTCTCTAAGGCTGAAGGCTGCCCACACTGTGCCTGTGTGGTGCAGCTTGCATCTTCGCCTTTGGGAAGCTGCCGCTCGCCGATTCTCCCGGAGGCGAAGAAGCGGCTTCTTCGCACACAGAGCATTGTGGCGAGCGCAGGGAGCTCCTGAGAGCGGTTTGTGCCGAAAGAAGCCCGGGACCGGCACTTAGCTTCGGAGAGCTGCGTATCTGCGTCTTCTGCGTGTCTTGCCGCTCTACACTCAGCAAAAAGCTTTTCCACCATATCTTGCAAGGAGAAACTCTGCCAGGAAAGAAAACATCCAAAATCTTGTTCTAAAGCTTGCACGGGGGTCTGCAAAGAGTTTGGCAAGAATGAAAGGTAGTTGTCCAAAACTCGTTCTTTTCCAATAGAATAACCATGGAAAAGGCAGGAGAGTGGTAAAGTACTGTTTTCTCTAAGTCTGAAGGCTGCCCACACTGTGCCTGCGTGCTGCAGCTTGCATCTTCGCCTTTGGGAAGCTGCCGCTCGCCGATTCTCCCGGAGGCGAAGAAGCGGCTTCTTCGCACACAGAGCATTGTGGCGAGCGCAGGGAGCTCCTGAGAGCGGTTTGTGCCGAAAGAAGCCCGGGACCGGCACTTAGCTTCGGAGAGCTGCGTATCTGCGTCTTCTGCGTGTCTTGCCGCTCTACACTCAGCAAAAAGCTTTTCCACCATATCTTGCAAGGAGAAACTCTGCCAGGAAAGAAAACATCCAAAATCTTGTTCTAAAGCTTGCACGGGGGTCTGCAAAGAGTTTGGCAAGAATGAAAGGTAGTTGTCCAAAACTCGTTCTTTTCCAATAGAATAACCATGGAAAAGGCAGGAGAGTGGTAAAGTACTGTTTTCTCTAAGTCTGAATGCTGCCCACACTGTGCCTGTGTGCTGCAGCTTGCATCTTCGCCTTTGGGAAGCTGCCGCTCGCCGATTCTCCCGGAGGCGAAGAAGCGGCTTCTTCGCACACAGAGCATTGTGGCGAGCGCAGGGAGCTCCTGAGAGCGGTTTGTGCCGAAAGAAGCCCGGGACCGGCACTTAGCTTCGGAGAGCTGCGTATCTGCGTCTTCTGCGTGTCTTGCCGCTCTACACTCAGCAAAAAGCTTTTCCACCATATCTTGCAAGGAGAAACTCTGCCAGGAAAGAAAACATCCAAAATCTTCTTCTAAAGCTTGCAAGGGGGTCTGCAAAGCGTTTGGCAAGAATGAAAGGTAGTTGTCCAAAACTCGTTCTTTTCCAATAGAATAACCATGGAAAAGGCAGGAGAGTGGTAAAGTACTGTTTTCTCTAAGTCTGAAGGCTGCCCACACTGTGCCTGCGTGCTGCAGCTTGCATCTTCGCCTTTGGGAAGCTGCCGCTCGCCGATTCTCCCGGAGGCGAAGAAGCGGCTTCTTCGCACACAGAGCATTGTGGCGAGCGCAGGGAGCTCCTGAGAGCGGTTTGTGCCGAAAGAAGCCCGGGACCGGCACTTAGCTTCGGAGAGCTGCGTATCTGCGTCTTCTGCGTGTCTTGCCGCTCTACACTCAGCAAAAAGCTTTTCCACCATATCTTGCAAGGAGAAACTCTGCCAGGAAAGAAAACATCCAAAATCTTGTTCTAAAGCTTGCACGGGGGTCTGCAAAGAGTTTGGCAAGAATGAAAGGTAGTTGTCCAAAACTCGTTCTTTTCCAATAGAAGAACCATGGAAAAGGCAGGAGAGTGGTAAAGTACTGTTTTCTCTAAGGCTGAAGGCTGCCCACACTGTGCCTGTGTGCTGCAGCTTGCATCTTCGCCTTTGGGAAGCTGCCGCTCGCCGATTCTCCCGGAGGCGAAGAAGCGGCTTCTTCGCACACAGAGCATTGTGGCGAGCGCAGGGAGCTCCTGAGAGCGGTTTGTGCCGAAAGAAGCCCGGGACCGGCACTTAGCTTCGGAGAGCTGCGTATCTGCGTCTTCTGCGTGTCTTGCCGCTCTACACTCAGCAAAAAGCTTTTCCACCATATCTTGCAAGGAGAAACTCTGCCAGGAAAGAAAACATCCAAAATCTTGTTCTAAAGCTTGCACGGGGGTCTGCAAAGAGTTTGGCAAGAATGAAAGGTAGTTGTCCAAAACTCGTTCTTTTCCAATAGAATAACCATGGAAAAGGCAGGAGAGTGGTAAAGTACTGTTTTCTCTAAGTCTGAAGGCTGCCCACACTGTGCCTGTGTGCTGCAGCTTGCATCTTCGCCTTTGGGAAGCTGCCGCTCGCCGATTCTCCCGGAGGCGAAGAAGCGGCTTCTTCGCACACAGAGCATTGTGGCGAGCGCAGGGAGCTCCTGAGAGCGGTTTGTGCCGAAAGAAGCCCGGGACCGGCACTTAGCTTCGGAGAGCTGCGTATCTGCGTCTTCTGCGTGTCTTGCCGCTCTACACTCAGCAAAAAGCTTTTCCACCATATCTTGCAAGGAGAAACTCTGCCAGGAAAGAAAACATCCAAAATCTTGTTCTAAAGCTTGCACGGGGGTCTGCAAAGAGTTTGGCAAGAATGAAAGGTAGTTGTCCAAAACTCGTTCTTTTCCAATAGAATAACCATGGAAAAGGCAGGAGAGTGGTAAAGTACTGTTTTCTCGAAGTCTGAAGGCTGCCCACACTGTGCCTGTGTGCTGCAGCTTGCATCTTCGCCTTTGGGAAGCTGCCGCTCGCCGATTCTCCCGGAGGCGAAGAAGCGGCTTCTTCGCACACAGAGCATTGTGGCGAGCGCAGGGAGCTCCTGAGAGCGGTTTGTGCCGAAAGAAGCCCGGGACCGGCACTTAGCTTCGGAGAGCTGCGTATCTGCGTCTTCTGCGTGTCTTGCCGCTCTACACTCAGCAAAAAGCTTTTCCACCATATCTTGCAAGGAGAAACTCTGCCAGGAAAGAAAACATCCAAAATCTTGTTCTAAAGCTTGCACGGGGGTCTGCAAAGAGTTTGGCAAGAATGAAAGGTAGTTGTCCAAAACTCGTTCTTTTCCAATAGAATAACCATGGAAAAGGCAGGAGAGTGGTAAAGTACTGTTTTCTCTAAGTCTGAAGGCTGCCCACACTGTGCCTGTGTGCTGCAGCTTGCATCTTCGCCTTTGGGAAGCTGCCGCTCGCCGATTCTCCCGGAGGCGAAGAAGCGGCTTCTTCGCACACAGAGCATTGTGGCGAGCGCAGGGAGCTCCTGAGAGCGGTTTGTGCCGAAAGAAGCCCGGGACCGGCACTTAGCTTCGGAGAGCTGCGTATCTGCGTCTTCTGCGTGTCTTGCCGCTCTACACTCAGCAAAAAGCTTTTCCACCATATCTTGCAAGGAGAAACTCTGCCAGGAAAGAAAACATCCAAAATCTTGTTCTAAAGCTTGCACGGGGGTCTGCAAAGAGTTTGGCAAGAATGAAAGGTAGTTGTCCAAAACTCGTTCTTTTCCAATAGAATAACCATGGAAAAGGCAGGAGAGTGGTAAAGTACTGTTTTCTCTAAGTCTGAAGGCTGCCCACACTGTGCCTGTGTGCTGCAGCTTGCATCTTCGCCTTTGGGAAGCTGCCGCTCGCCGATTCTCCCGGAGGCGAAGAAGCGGCTTCTTCGCACACAGAGCATTGTGGCGAGCGCAGGGAGCTCCTGAGAGCGGTTTGTGCCGAAAGAAGCCCGGGACCGGCACTTAGCTTCGGAGAGCTGCGTATCTGCGTCTTCTGCGTGTCTTGCCGCTCTACACTCAGCAAAAAGCTTTTCCACCATATCTTGCAAGGAGAAACTCTGCCAGGAAAGAAAACATCCAAAATCTTGTTCTAAAGCTTGCACGGGGGTCTGCAAAGAGTTTGGCAAGAATGAAAGGTAGTTGTCCAAAACTCGTTCTTTTCCAATAGAATAACCATGGAAAAGGCAGGAGAGTGGTAAAGTACTGTTTTCTCTAAGTCTGAAGGCTGCCCACACTGTGCCTGTGTGCTGCAGCTTGCATCTTCGCCTTTGGCAAGCTGCCGCTCGCCGATTCTCCCGGAGGCGAAGAAGCGGCTTCTTCGCACACAGAGCATTGTGGCGAGCGCAGGGAGCTCCTGAGAGCGGTTTGTGCCGAAAGAAGCCCGGGACCGGCACTTAGCTTCGGAGAGCTGCGTATCTGCGTCTTCTGCGTGTCTTGCCGCTCTACACTCAGCAAAAAGCTTTTCCACCATATCTTGCAAGGAGAAACTCTGCCAGGAAAGAAAACATCCAAAATCTTGTTCTAAAGCTTGCACGGGGGTCTGCAAAGAGTTTGGCAAGAATGAAAGGTAGTTGTCCAAAACTCGTTCTTTTCCAATAGAATAACCATGGAAAAGGCAGGAGAGTGGTAAAGTACTGTTTTCTCTAAGTCTGAAGGCTGCCCACACTGTGCCTGTGTGCTGCAGCTTGCATCTTCGCCTTTGGGAAGCTGCCGCTCGCCGATTCTCCCGGAGGCGAAGAAGCGGCTTCTTCGCACACAGAGCATTGTGGCGAGCGCAGGGAGCTCCTGAGAGCGGTTTGTGCCGAAAGAAGCCCGGGACCGGCACTTAGCTTCGGAGAGCTGCGTATCTGCGTCTTCTGCGTGTCTTGCCGCTCTACACTCAGCAAAAAGCTTTTCCACCATATCTTGCAAGGAGAAACTCTGCCAGGAAAGAAAACATCCAAAATCTTCTTCTAAAGCTTGCAAGGGGGTCTGCAAAGCGTTTGGCAAGAATGAAAGGTAGTTGTCCAAAACTCGTTCTTTTCCAATAGAATAACCATGGAAAAGGCAGGAGAGTGGTAAAGTACTGTTTTCTCTAAGTCTGAAGGCTGCCCACACTGTGCCTGCGTGCTGCAGCTTGCATCTTCGCCTTTGGGAAGCTGCCGCTCGCCGATTCTCCCGGAGGCGAAGAAGCGGCTTCTTCGCACACAGAGCATTGTGGCGAGCGCAGGGAGCTCCTGAGAGCGGTTTGTGCCGAAAGAAGCCCGGGAGCGGCACTTAGCTTCGGAGAGCTGCGTATCTGCGTCTTCTGCGTGTCTTGCCGCTCTACACTCAGCAAAAAGCTTTTCCACCATATCTTGCAAGGAGAAACTCTGCCAGGAAAGAAAACATCCAAAATCTTGTTCTAAAGCTTGCACGGGGGTCTGCAAAGAGTTTGGCAAGAATGAAAGGTAGTTGTCCAAAACTCGTTCTTTTCCAATAGAATAACCATGGAAAAGGCAGGAGAGTGGTAAAGTACTGTTTTCTCGAAGTCTGAATGCTGCCCACACTGTGCCTGCGTGCTGCAGCTTGCATCTTCGCCTTTGGGAAGCTGCCGCTCGCCGATTCTCCCGGAGGCGAAGAAGCGGCTTCTTCGCACACAGAGCATTGTGGCGAGCGCAGGGAGCTCCTGAGAGCGGTTTGTGCCGAAAGAAGCCCGGGACCGGCACTTAGCTTCGGAGAGCTGCGTATCTGCGTCTTCTGCGTGTCTTGCCGCTCTACACTCAGCAAAAAGCTTTTCCACCATATCTTGCAAGGAGAAACTCTGCCAGGAAAGAAAACATCCAAAATCTTCTTCTAAAGCTTGCAAGGGGGTCTGCAAAGCGTTTGGCAAGAATGAAAGGTAGTTGTCCAAAACTCGTTCTTTTCCAATAGAATAACCATGGAAAAGGCAGGAGAGTGGTAAAGTACTGTTTTCTCTAAGTCTGAAGGCTGCCCACACTGTGCCTGTGTGCTGCAGCTTGCATCTTCGCCTTTGGGAAGCTGCCGCTCGCCGATTCTCCCGGAGGCGAAGAAGCGGCTTCTTCGCACACAGAGCATTGTGGCGAGCGCAGGGAGCTCCGGAGAGCGGTTTGTGCCGAAAGAAGCCCGGGACCGGCACTTAGCTTCGGAGAGCTGCGTATCTGCGTCTTCTGCGTGTCTTGCCGCTCTACACTCAGCAAAAAGCTTTTCCACCATATCTTGCAAGGAGAAACTCTGCCAGGAAAGAAAACATCCAAAATCTTGTTCTAAAGCTTGCACGGGGGTCTGCAAAGAGTTTGGCAAGAATGAAAGGTAGTTGTCCAAAACTCGTTCTTTTCCAATAGAATAACCATGGAAAAGGCAGGAGAGTGGTAAAGTACTGTTTTCTCTAAGTCTGAAGGCTGCCCACACTGTGCCTGTGTGCTGCAGCTTGCATCTTCGCCTTTGGGAAGCTGCCGCTCGCCGATTCTCCCGGAGGCGAAGAAGCGGCTTCTTCGCACACAGAGCATTGTGGCGAGCGCAGGGAGCTCCTGAGAGCGGTTTGTGCCGAAAGAAGCCCGGGACCGGCACTTAGCTTCGGAGAGCTGCGTATCTGCGTCTTCTGCGTGTCTTGCCGCTCTACACTCAGCAAAAAGCTTTTCCACCATATCTTGCAAGGAGAAACTCTGCCAGGAAAGAAAACATCCAAAATCTTGTTCTAAAGCTTGCACGGGGGTCTGCAAAGAGTTTGGCAAGAATGAAAGGTAGTTGTCCAAAACTCGTTCTTTTCCAATAGAATAACCATGGAAAAGGCAGGAGAGTGGTAAAGTACTGTTTTCTCTAAGTCTGAAGGCTGCCCACACTGTGCCTGTGTGCTGCAGCTTGCATCTTCGCCTTTGGGAAGCTGCCGCTCGCCGATTCTCCCGGAGGCGAAGAAGTGGCTTCTTCGCACACAGAGCATTGTGGCGAGCGCAGGGAGCTCCTGAGAGCGGTTTGTGCCGAAAGAAGCCCGGGACCGGCACTTAGCTTCGGAGAGCTGCGTATCTGCGTCTTCTGCGTGTCTTGCCGCTCTACACTCAGCAAAAAGCTTTTCCACCATATCTTGCAAGGAGAAACTCTGCCAGGAAAGAAAACATCCAAAATCTTGTTCTAAAGCTTGCACGGGGGTCTGCAAAGAGTTTGGCAAGAATGAAAGGTAGTTGTCCAAAACTCGTTCTTTTCCAATAGAATAACCATGGAAAAGGCAGGAGAGTGGTAAAGTACTGTTTTCTCGAAGTCTGAAGGCTGCCCACACTGTGCCTGCGTGCTGCAGCTTGCATCTTCGCCTTTGGGAAGCTGCCGCTCGCCGATTCTCCCGGAGGCGAAGAAGCGGCTTCTTCGCACACAGAGCATTGTGGCGAGCGCAGGGAGCTCCTGAGAGCGGTTTGTGCCGAAAGAAGCCCGGGACCGGCACTTAGCTTCGGAGAGCTGCGTATCTGCGTCTTCTGCGTGTCTTGCCGCTCTACACTCAGCAAAAAGCTTTTCCACCATATCTTGCAAGGAGAAACTCTGCCAGGAAAGAAAACATCCAAAATCTTCTTCTAAAGCTTGCAAGGGGGTCTGCAAAGCGTTTGGCAAGAATGAAAGGTAGTTGTCCAAAACTCGTTCTTTTCCAATAGAATAACCATGGAAAAGGCAGGAGAGTGGTAAAGTACTGTTTTCTCTAAGTTTGAAGGCTGCCCACACTGTGCCTGTGTGCTGCAGCTTGCATCTTCGCCTTTGGGAAGCTGCCGCTCGCCGATTCTCCCGGAGGCGAAGAAGCGGCTTCTTCGCACACAGAGCATTGTGGCGAGCGCAGGGAGCTCCTGAGAGCGGTTTGTGCCGAAAGAAGCCCGGGACCGGCACTTAGCTTCGGAGAGCTGCGTATCTGCGTCTTCTGCGTGTCTTGCCGCTCTACACTCAGCAAAAAGCTTTTCCACCATATCTTGCAAGGAGAAACTCTGCCAGGAAAGAAAACATCCAAAATCTTGTTCTAAAGCTTGCACGGGGGTCTGCAAAGAGTTTGGCAAGAATGAAAGGTAGTTGTCCAAAACTCGTTCTTTTCCAATAGAATAACCATGGAAAAGGCAGGAGAGTGGTAAAGTACTGTTTTCTCTAAGTCTGAAGGCTGCCCACACTGTGCCTGTGTGCTGCAGCTTGCATCTTCGCCTTTGGGAAGCTGCCGCTCGCCGATTCTCCCGGAGGCGAAGAAGCGGCTTCTTCGCACACAGAGCATTGTGGCGAGCGCAGGGAGCTCCTGAGAGCGGTTTGTGCCGAAAGAAGCCCGGGACCGGCACTTAGCTTCGGAGAGCTGCGTATCTGCGTCTTCTGCGTGTCTTGCCGCTCTACACTCAGCAAAAAGCTTTTCCACCATATCTTGCAAGGAGAAACTCAGCCAGGAAAGAAAACATCCAAAATCTTGTTCTAAAGCTTGCACGGGGGTCTGCAAAGAGTTTGGCAAGAATGAAAGGTAGTTGTCCAAAACTCGTTCTTTTCCAATAGAATAACCATGGAAAAGGCAGGAGAGTGGTAAAGTACTGTTTTCTCTAAGTCTGAAGGCTGCCCACACTGTGCCTGCGTGCTGCAGCTTGCATCTTCGCCTTTGGGAAGCTGCCGCTCGCCGATTCTCCCGGAGGCGAAGAAGCGGCTTCTTCGCACACAGAGCATTGTGGCGAGCGCAGGGAGCTCCTGAGAGCGGTTTGTGCCGAAAGAAGCCCGGGACCGGCACTTAGCTTCGGAGAGCTGCGTATCTGCGTCTTCTGCGTGTCTTGCCGCTCTACACTCAGCAAAAAGCTTTTCCACCATATCTTGCAAGGAGAAACTCTGCCAGGAAAGAAAACATCCAAAATCTTGTTCTAAAGCTTGCACGGGGGTCTGCAAAGAGTTTGGCAAGAATGAAAGGTAGTTGTCCAAAACTCGTTCTTTTCCAATAGAATAACCATGGAAAAGGCAGGAGAGTGGTAAAGTACTGTTTTCTCGAAGTCTGAAGGCTGCCCACACTGTGCCTGCGTGCTGCAGCTTGCATCTTCGCCTTTGGGAAGCTGCCGCTCGCCGATTCTCCCGGAGGCGAAGAAGCGGCTTCTTCGCACACAGAGCATTGTGGCGAGCGCAGGGAGCTCCTGAGAGCGGTTTGTGCCGAAAGAAGCCCGGGACCGGCACTTAGCTTCGGAGAGCTGCGTATCTGCCGTCTTCTGCGTGTCTTGCCGCTCTACACTCAGCAAAAAGCTTTTCCACCATATCTTGCAAGGAGAAACTCTGCCAGGAAAGAAAACATCCAAAATCTTGTTCTAAAGCTTGCACGGGGGTCTGCAAAGAGTTTGGCAAGAATGAAAGGTAGTTGTCCAAAACTCGTTCTTTTCCAATAATAGAATAACCATGGAAAAGGCAGGAGAGTGGTAAAGTACTGTTTTCTCGAAGTCTGAGGCTGCCCACACTGTGCCTGCGTGCTGCAGCTTGCATCTTCGCCTTTGGGAAGCTGCCGCTCGCCGATTCTCCCGGAGGCGAAGAAGCGGCTTCTTCGCACACAGAGCATTGTGGCGAGCGCAGGGAGCTCCTGAGAGCGGTTTGTGCCGAAAGAAGCCCGGGACCGGCACTTAGCTTCGGAGAGCTGCGTATCTGCGTCTTCTGCGTGTCTTGCCGCTCTACACTCAGCAAAAAGCTTTTCCACCATATCTTGCAAGGAGAAACTCTGCCAGGAAAGAAACATCCAAAATCTTCTTCTAAAGCTTGCAAGGGGGTCTGCAAAGCGTTTGGCAAGAATGAAAGGTAGTTGTCCAAAACTCGTTCTTTCCAATAGAATAACCATGGAAAAGGCAGGAGAGTGGTAAAGTACTGTTTTCTCTAAGTTTGAAGGCTGCCCACACTGTGCCTGTGTGCTGCAGCTTGCATCTTCGCCTTTGGGAAGCTGCCGCTCGCCGATTCTCCCGGAGGCGAAGAAGCGGCTTCTTCGCACACAGAGCATTGTGGCGAGCGCAGGGAGCTCCTGAGAGCGGTTTGTGCCGAAAGAAGCCCGGGACCGGCACTTAGCTTCGGAGAGCTGCGTATCTGCGTCTTCTGCGTGTCTTGCCGCTCTACACTCAGCAAAAAGCTTTTCCACCATATCTTGCAAGGAGAAACTCTGCCAGGAAAGAAAACATCCAAAATCTTGTTCTAAAGCTTGCACGGGGGTCTGCAAAGAGTTTGGCAAGAATGAAAGGTAGTTGTCCAAAACTCGTTCTTTTCCAATAGAATAACCATGGAAAAGGCAGGAGAGTGGTAAAGTACTGTTTTCTCTAAGTCTGAAGGCTGCCCACACTGTGCCTGTGTGCTGCAGCTTGCATCTTCGCCTTTGGGAAGCTGCCGCTCGCCGATTCTCCCGGAGGCGAAGAAGCGGCTTCTTCGCACACAGAGCATTGTGGCGAGCGCAGGGAGCTCCTGAGAGCGGTTTGTGCCGAAAGAAGCCGGGACCGGCACTTAGCTTCGGAGAGCTGCGTATCTGCGTCTTCTGCGTGTCTTGCCGCTCTACACTCAGCAAAAAGCTTTTCCACCATATCTTGCAAGGAGAAACTCTGCCAGGAAAGAAAACATCCAAAATCTTGTTCTAAAGCTTGCACGGGGGTCTGCAAAGAGTTTGGCAAGAATGAAAGGTAGTTGTCCAAAACTCGTTCTTTTCCAATAGAATAACCATGGAAAAGGCAGGAGAGTGGTAAAGTACTGTTTTCTCGAAGTCTGAAGGCTGCCCACACTGTGCCTGCGTGCTGCAGCTTGCATCTTCGCCTTTGGGAAGCTGCCGCTCGCCGATTCTCCCGGAGGCGAAGAAGCGGCTTCTTCGCACACAGAGCATTGTGGCGAGCGCAGGGAGCTCCTGAGAGCGGTTTGTGCCGAAAGAAGCCCGGGACCGGCACTTAGCTTCGGAGAGCTGCGTATCTGCGTCTTCTGCGTGTCTTGCCGCTCTACACTCAGCAAAAAGCTTTTCCACCATATCTTGCAAGGAGAAACTCTGCCAGGAAAGAAAACATCCAAAATCTTCTTCTAAAGCTTGCAAGGGGGTCTGCAAAGCGTTTGGCAAGAATGAAAGGTAGTTGTCCAAAACTCGTTCTTTTCCAATAGAATAACCATGGAAAAGGCAGGAGAGTGGTAAAGTACTGTTTTCTCTAAGTTTGAAGGCTGCCCACACTGTGCCTGTGTGCTGCAGCTTGCATCTTCGCCTTTGGGAAGCTGCCGCTCGCCGATTCTCCCGGAGGCGAAGAAGCGGCTTCTTCGCACACAGAGCCTTGTGGCGAGCGCAGGGAGCTCCTGAGAGCGGTTTGTGCCGAAAGAAGCCCGGGACCGGCACTTAGCTTCGGAGAGCTGCGTATCTGCGTCTTCTGCGTGTCTTGCCGCTCTACACTCAGCAAAAAGCTTTTCCACCATATCTTGCAAGGAGAAACTCTGCCAGGAAAGAAAACATCCAAAATCTTGTTCTAAAGCTTGCACGGGGGTCTGCAAAGAGTTTGGCAAGAATGAAAGGTAGTTGTCCAAAACTCGTTCTTTTCCAATAGAATAACCATGGAAAAGGCAGGAGAGTGGTAAAGTACTGTTTTCTCTAAGTCTGAAGGCTGCCCACACTGTGCCTGCGTGCTGCAGCTTGCATCTTCGCCTTTGGGAAGCTGCCGCTCGCCGATTCTCCCGGAGGCGAAGAAGCGGCTTCTTCGCACACAGAGCATTGTGGCGAGCGCAGGGAGCTCCTGAGAGCGGTTTGTGCCGAAAGAAGCCCGGGACCGGCACTTAGCTTCGGAGAGCTGCGTATCTGCGTCTTCTGCGTGTCTTGCCGCTCTACACTCAGCAAAAAGCTTTTCCACCATATCTTGCAAGGAGAAACTCTGCCAGGAAAGAAAACATCCAAAATCTTCTTCTAAAGCTTGCACGGGGGTCTGCAAAGAGTTTGGCAAGAATGAAAGGTAGTTGTCCAAAACTCGTTCTTTTCCAATAGAATAACCATGGAAAAGGCAGGAGAGTGGTAAAGTACTGTTTTCTCGAAGTCTGAATGCTGCCCACACTGTGCCTGCGTGCTGCAGCTTGCATCTTCGCCTTTGGGAAGCTGCCGCTCGCCGATTCTCCCGGAGGCGAAGAAGCGGCTTCTTCGCACACAGAGCATTGTGGCGAGCGCAGGGAGCTCCTGAGAGCGGTTTGTGCCGAAAGAAGCCCGGGACCGGCACTTAGCTTCGGAGAGCTGCGTATCTGCGTCTTCTGCGTGTCTTGCCGCTCTACACTCAGCAAAAAGCTTTTCCACCATATCTTGCAAGGAGAAACTCTGCCAGGAAAGAAAACATCCAAAATCTTCTTCTAAAGCTTGCAAGGGGGTCTGCAAAGCGTTTGGCAAGAATGAAAGGTAGTTGTCCAAAACTCGTTCTTTTCCAATAGAATAACCATGGAAAAGGCAGGAGAGTGGTAAAGTACTGTTTTCTCTAAGTCTGAAGGCTGCCCACACTGTGCCTGTGTGCTGCAGCTTGCATCTTCGCCTTTGGGAAGCTGCCGCTCGCCGATTCTCCCGGAGGCGAAGAAGCGGCTTCTTCGCACACAGAGCATTGTGGCGAGCGCAGGGAGCTCCTGAGAGCGGTTTGTGCCGAAAGAAGCCCGGGACCGGCACTTAGCTTCGGAGAGCTGCGTATCTGCGTCTTCTGCGTGTCTTGCCGCTCTACACTCAGCAAAAAGCTTTTCCACCATATCTTGCAAGGAGAAACTCTGCCAGGAAAGAAAACATCCAAAATCTTCTTCTAAAGCTTGCACGGGGGTCTGCAAAGAGTTTGGCAAGAATGAAAGGTAGTTGTCCAAAACTCGTTCTTTTCCAATAGAATAACCATGGAAAAGGCAGGAGAGTGGTAAAGTACTGTTTTCTCTAAGTCTGAAGGCTGCCCACACTGTGCCTGTGTGCTGCAGCTTGCATCTTCGCCTTTGGGAAGCTGCCGCTCGCCGATTCTCCCGGAGGCGAAGAAGCGGCTTCTTCGCACACAGAGCATTGTGGCGAGCGCAGGGAGCTCCTGAGAGCGGTTTGTGCCGAAAGAAGCCCGGGACCGGCACTTAGCTTCGGAGAGCTGCGTATCTGCGTCTTCTGCGTGTCTTGCCGCTCTACACTCAGCAAAAAGCTTTTCCACCATATCTTGCAAGGAGAAACTCTGCCAGGAAAGAAAACATCCAAAATCTTCTTCTAAAGCTTGCAAGGGGGTCTGCAAAGCGTTTGGCAAGAATGAAAGGTAGTTGTCCAAAACTCGTTCTTTTCCAATAGAATAACCATGGAAAAGGCAGGAGAGTGGTAAAGTACTGTTTTCTCGAAGTCTGAAGGCTGCCCACACTGTGCCTGTGTGCTGCAGCTTGCATCTTCGCCTTTGGGAAGCTGCCGCTCGCCGATTCTCCCGGAGGCGAAGAAGCGGCTTCTTCGCACACAGAGCATTGTGGCGAGCGCAGGGAGCTCCTGAGAGCGGTTTGTGCCGAAAGAAGCCCGGGACCGGCACTTAGCTTCGGAGAGCTGCGTATCTGCGTCTTCTGCGTGTCTTGCCGCTCTACACTCAGCAAAAAGCTTTTCCACCATATCTTGCAAGGAGAAACTCTGCCAGGAAAGAAAACATCCAAAATCTTGTTCTAAAGCTTGCACGGGGGTCTGCAAAGAGTTTGGCAAGAATGAAAGGTAGTTGTCCAAAACTCGTTCTTTTCCAATAGAATAACCATGGAAAAGGCAGGAGAGTGGTAAAGTACTGTTTTCTCTAAGTCTGAAGGCTGCCCACACTGTGCCTGCGTGCTGCAGCTTGCATCTTCGCCTTTGGGAAGCTGCCACTCGCCGATTCTCCCGGAGGCGAAGAAGCGGCTTCTTCGCACACAGAGCATTGTGGCGAGCGCAGGGAGCTCCTGAGAGCGGTTTGTGCCGAAAGAAGCCCGGGACCGGCACTTAGCTTCGGAGAGCTGCGTATCTGCGTCTTCTGCGTGTCTTGCCGCTCTACACTCAGCAAAAAGCTTTTCCACCATATCTTGCAAGGAGAAACTCTGCCAGGAAAGAAAACATCCAAAATCTTGTTCTAAAGCTTGCACGGGGGTCTGCAAAGAGTTTGGCAAGAATGAAAGGTAGTTGTCCAAAACTCGTTCTTTTCCAATAGAATAACCATGGAAAAGGCAGGAGAGTGGTAAAGTACTGTTTTCTCGAAGTCTGAAGGCTGCCCACACTGTGCCTGCGTGCTGCAGCTTGCATCTTCGCCTTTGGGAAGCTGCCGCTCGCCGATTCTCCCGGAGGCGAAGAAGCGGCTTCTTCGCACACAGAGCATTGTGGCGAGCGCAGGGAGCTCCTGAGAGCGGTTTGTGCCGAAAGAAGCCCGGGACCGGCACTTAGCTTCGGAGAGCTGCGTATCTGCGTCTTCTGCGTGTCTTGCCGCTCTACACTCAGCAAAAAGCTTTTCCACCATATCTTGCAAGGAGAAACTCTGCCAGGAAAGAAAACATCCAAAATCTTCTTCTAAAGCTTGCAAGGGGGTCTGCAAAGCGTTTGGCAAGAATGAAAGGTAGTTGTCCAAAACTCGTTCTTTTCCAATAGAATAACCATGGAAAAGGCAGGAGAGTGGTAAAGTACTGTTTTCTCTAAGTTTGAAGGCTGCCCACACTGTGCCTGTGTGCTGCAGCTTGCATCTTCGCCTTTGGGAAGCTGCCGCTCGCCGATTCTCCCGGAGGCGAAGAAGCGGCTTCTTCGCACACAGAGCATTGTGGCGAGCGCAGGGAGCTCCTGAGAGCGGTTTGTGCCGAAAGAAGCCCGGGACCGGCACTTAGCTTCGGAGAGCTGCGTATCTGCGTCTTCTGCGTGTCTTGCCGCTCTACACTCAGCAAAAAGCTTTTCCACCATATCTTGCAAGGAGAAACTCTGCCAGGAAAGAAAACATCCAAAATCTTGTTCTAAAGCTTGCACGGGGGTCTGCAAAGAGTTTGGCAAGAATGAAAGGTAGTTGTCCAAAACTCGTTCTTTTCCAATAGAATAACCATGGAAAAGGCAGGAGAGTGGTAAAGTACTGTTTTCTCTAAGTCTGAAGGCTGCCCACACTGTGCCTGTGTGCTGCAGCTTGCATCTTCGCCTTTGGGAAGCTGCCGCTCGCCGATTCTCCCGGAGGCGAAGAAGCGGCTTCTTCGCACACAGAGCATTGTGGCGAGCGCAGGGAGCTCCTGAGAGCGGTTTGTGCCGAAAGAAGCCCGGGACCGGCACTTAGCTTCGGAGAGCTGCGTATCTGCGTCTTCTGCGTGTCTTGCCGCTCTACACTCAGCAAAAAGCTTTTCCACCATATCTTGCAAGGAGAAACTCTGCCAGGAAAGAAAACATCCAAAATCTTGTTCTAAAGCTTGCACGGGGGTCTGCAAAGAGTTTGGCAAGAATGAAAGGTAGTTGTCCAAAACTCGTTCTTTTCCAATAGAATAACCATGGAAAAGGCAGGAGAGTGGTAAAGTACTGTTTTCTCGAAGTCTGAAGGCTGCCCACACTGTGCCTGCGTGCTGCAGCTTGCATCTTCGCCTTTGGGAAGCTGCCGCTCGCCGATTCTCCCGGAGGCGAAGAAGCGGCTTCTTCGCACACAGAGCATTGTGGCGAGCGCAGGGAGCTCCTGAGAGCGGTTTGTGCCGAAAGAAGCCCGGGACCGGCACTTAGCTTCGGAGAGCTGCGTATCTGCGTCTTCTGCGTGTCTTGCCGCTCTACACTCAGCAAAAAGCTTTTCCACCATATCTTGCAAGGAGAAACTCTGCCAGGAAAGAAAACATCCAAAATCTTCTTCTAAAGCTTGCAAGGGGGTCTGCAAAGCGTTTGGCAAGAATGAAAGGTAGTTGTCCAAAACTCGTTCTTTTCCAATAGAATAACCATGGAAAAGGCAGGAGAGTGGTAAAGTACTGTTTTCTCTAAGTTTGAAGGCTGCCCACACTGTGCCTGTGTGCTGCAGCTTGCATCTTCGCCTTTGGGAAGCTGCCGCTCGCCGATTCTCCCGGAGGCGAAGAAGCGGCTTCTTCGCACACAGAGCCTTGTGGCGAGCGCAGGGAGCTCCTGAGAGCGGTTTGTGCCGAAAGAAGCCCGGGACCGGCACTTAGCTTCGGAGAGCTGCGTATCTGCGTCTTCTGCGTGTCTTGCCGCTCTACACTCAGCAAAAAGCTTTTCCACCATATCTTGCAAGGAGAAACTCTGCCAGGAAAGAAAACATCCAAAATCTTGTTCTAAAGCTTGCACGGGGGTCTGCAAAGAGTTTGGCAAGAATGAAAGGTAGTTGTCCAAAACTCGTTCTTTTCCAATAGAATAACCATGGAAAAGGCAGGAGAGTGGTAAAGTACTGTTTTCTCTAAGTCTGAAGGCTGCCCACACTGTGCCTGTGTGCTGCAGCTTGCATCTTCGCCTTTGGGAAGCTGCCGCTCGCCGATTCTCCCGGAGGCGAAGAAGCGGCTTCTTCGCACACAGAGCATTGTGGCGAGCGCAGGGAGCTCCTGAGAGCGGTTTGTGCCGAAAGAAGCCCGGGACCGGCACTTAGCTTCGGAGAGCTGCGTATCTGCGTCTTCTGCGTGTCTTGCCGCTCTACACTCAGCAAAAAGCTTTTCCACCATATCTTGCAAGGAGAAACTCTGCCAGGAAAGAAAACATCCAAAATCTTGTTCTAAAGCTTGCACGGGGGTCTGCAAAGAGTTTGGCAAGAATGAAAGGTAGTTGTCCAAAACTCGTTCTTTTCCAATAGAATAACCATGGAAAAGGCAGGAGAGTGGTAAAGTACTGTTTTCTCTAAGTCTGAAGGCTGCCCACACTGTGCCTGCGTGCTGCAGCTTGCATCTTCGCCTTTGGGAAGCTGCCGCTCGCCGATTCTCCCGGAGGCGAAGAAGCGGCTTCTTCGCACACAGAGCATTGTGGCGAGCGCAGGGAGCTCCTGAGAGCGGTTTGTGCCGAAAGAAGCCCGGGACCGGCACTTAGCTTCGGAGAGCTGCGTATCTGCGTCTTCTGCGTGTCTTGCCGCTCTACACTCAGCAAAAAGCTTTTCCACCATATCTTGCAAGGAGAAACTCTGCCAGGAAAGAAAACATCCAAAATCTTGTTCTAAAGCTTGCACGGGGGTCTGCAAAGAGTTTGGCAAGAATGAAAGGTAGTTGTCCAAAACTCGTTCTTTTCCAATAGAATAACCATGGAAAAGGCAGGAGAGTGGTAAAGTACTGTTTTCTCGAAGTCTGAAGGCTGCCCACACTGTGCCTGCGTGCTGCAGCTTGCATCTTCGCCTTTGGGAAGCTGCCGCTCGCCGATTCTCCCGGAGGCGAAGAAGCGGCTTCTTCGCACACAGAGCATTGTGGCGAGCGCAGGGAGCTCCTGAGAGCGGTTTGTGCCGAAAGAAGCCCGGGACCGGCACTTAGCTTCGGAGAGCTGCGTATCTGCGTCTTCTGCGTGTCTTGCCGCTCTACACTCAGCAAAAAGCTTTTCCACCATATCTTGCAAGGAGAAACTCTGCCAGGAAAGAAAACATCCAAAATCTTCTTCTAAAGCTTGCAAGGGGGTCTGCAAAGCGTTTGGCAAGAATGAAAGGTAGTTGTCCAAAACTCGTTCTTTTCCAATAGAATAACCATGGAAAAGGCAGGAGAGTGGTAAAGTACTGTTTTCTCTAAGTTTGAAGGCTGCCCACACTGTGCCTGTGTGCTGCAGCTTGCATCTTCGCCTTTGGGAAGCTGCCGCTCGCCGATTCTCCCGGAGGCGAAGAAGCGGCTTCTTCGCACACAGAGCATTGTGGCGAGCGCAGGGAGCTCCTGAGAGCGGTTTGTGCCGAAAGAAGCCCGGGACCGGCACTTAGCTTCGGAGAGCTGCGTATCTGCGTCTTCTGCGTGTCTTGCCGCTCTACACTCAGCAAAAAGCTTTTCCACCATATCTTGCAAGGAGAAACTCTGCCAGGAAAGAAAACATCCAAAATCTTGTTCTAAAGCTTGCACGGGGGTCTGCAAAGAGTTTGGCAAGAATGAAAGGTAGTTGTCCAAAACTCGTTCTTTTCCAATAGAATAACCATGGAAAAGGCAGGAGAGTGGTAAAGTACTGTTTTCTCGAAGTCTGAAGGCTGCCCACACTGTGCCTGTGTGGTGCAGCTTGCATCTTCGCCTTTGGGAAGCTGCCGCTCGCCGATTCTCCCGGAGGCGAAGAAGCGGCTTCTTCGCACACAGAGCATTGTGGCGAGCGCAGGGAGCTCCTGAGAGCGGTTTGTGCCGAAAGAAGCCCGGGACCGGCACTTAGCTTCGGAGAGCTGCGTATCTGCGTCTTCTGCGTGTCTTGCCGCTCTACACTCAGCAAAAAGCTTTTCCACCATATCTTGCAAGGAGAAACTCTGCCAGGAAAGAAAACATCCAAAATCTTGTTCTAAAGCTTGCACGGGGGTCTGCAAAGCGTTTGGCAAGAATGAAAGGTAGTTGTCCAAAACTCGTTCTTTTCCAATAGAATAACCATGGAAAAGGCAGGAGAGTGGTAAAGTACTGTTTTCTCTAAGTCTGAAGGCTGCCCACACTGTGCCTGTGTGCTGCAGCTTGCATCTTCGCCTTTGGGAAGCTGCCGCTCGCCGATTCTCCCGGAGGCGAAGAAGCGGCTTCTTCGCACACAGAGCATTGTGGCGAGCGCAGGGAGCTCCTGAGAGCGGTTTGTGCCGAAAGAAGCCCGGGACCGGCACTTAGCTTCGGAGAGCTGCGTATCTGCGTCTTCTGCGTGTCTTGCCGCTCTACACTCAGCAAAAAGCTTTTCCAGCATATCTTGCAAGGAGAAACTCTGCCAGGAAAGAAAACATCCAAAATCTTGTTCTAAAGCTTGCACGGGGGTCTGCAAAGAGTTTGGCAAGAATGAAAGGTAGTTGTCCAAAACTCGTTCTTTTCCAATAGAATAACCATGGAAAAGGCAGGAGAGTGGTAAAGTACTGTTTTCTCGAAGTCTGAATGCTGCCCACACTGTGCCTGCGTGCTGCAGCTTGCATCTTCGCCTTTGGGAAGCTGCCGCTCGCCGATTCTCCCGGAGGCGAAGAAGCGGCTTCTTCGCACACAGAGCATTGTGGCGAGCGCAGGGAGCTCCTGAGAGCGGTTTGTGCCGAAAGAAGCCCGGGACCGGCACTTAGCTTCGGAGAGCTGCGTATCTGCGTCTTCTGCGTGTCTTGCCGCTCTACACTCAGCAAAAAGCTTTTCCACCATATCTTGCAAGGAGAAACTCTGCCAGGAAAGAAAACATCCAAAATCTTCTTCTAAAGCTTGCAAGGGGGTCTGCAAAGCGTTTGGCAAGAATGAAAGGTAGTTGTCCAAAACTCGTTCTTTTCCAATAGAATAACCATGGAAAAGGCAGGAGAGTGGTAAAGTACTGTTTTCTCTAAGTCTGAAGGCTGCCCACACTGTGCCTGTGTGCTGCAGCTTGCATCTTCGCCTTTGGGAAGCTGCCGCTCGCCGATTCTCCCGGAGGCGAAGAAGCGGCTTCTTCGCACACAGAGCATTGTGGCGAGCGCAGGGAGCTCCGGAGAGCGGTTTGTGCCGAAAGAAGCCCGGGACCGGCACTTAGCTTCGGAGAGCTGCGTATCTGCGTCTTCTGCGTGTCTTGCCGCTCTACACTCAGCAAAAAGCTTTTCCACCATATCTTGCAAGGAGAAACTCTGCCAGGAAAGAAAACATCCAAAATCTTCTTCTAAAGCTTGCACGGGGGTCTGCAAAGAGTTTGGCAAGAATGAAAGGTAGTTGTCCAAAACTCGTTCTTTTCCAATAGAATAACCATGGAAAAGGCAGGAGAGTGGTAAAGTACTGTTTTCTCTAAGTCTGAAGGCTGCCCACACTGTGCCTGTGTGCTGCAGCTTGCATCTTCGCCTTTGGGAAGCTGCCGCTCGCCGATTCTCCCGGAGGCGAAGAAGCGGCTTCTTCGCACACAGAGCATTGTGGCGAGCGCAGGGAGCTCCTGAGAGCGGTTTGTGCCGAAAGAAGCCCGGGACCGGCACTTAGCTTCGGAGAGCTGCGTATCTGCGTCTTCTGCGTGTCTTGCCGCTCTACACTCAGCAAAAAGCTTTTCCACCATATCTTGCAAGGAGAAACTCTGCCAGGAAAGAAAACATCCAAAATCTTGTTCTAAAGCTTGCACGGGGGTCTGCAAAGAGTTTGGCAAGAATGAAAGGTAGTTGTCCAAAACTCGTTCTTTTCCAATAGAATAACCATGGAAAAGGCAGGAGAGTGGTAAAGTACTGTTTTCTCTAAGTCTGAAGGCTGCCCACACTGTGCCTGTGTGCTGCAGCTTGCATCTTCGCCTTTGGGAAGCTGCCGCTCGCCGATTCTCCCGGAGGCGAAGAAGCGGCTTCTTCGCACACAGAGCATTGTGGCGAGCGCAGGGAGCTCCTGAGAGCGGTTTGTGCCGAAAGAAGCCCGGGACCGGCACTTAGCTTCGGAGAGCTGCGTATCTGCGTCTTCTGCGTGTCTTGCCGCTCTACACTCAGCAAAAAGCTTTTCCACCATATCTTGCAAGGAGAAACTCTGCCAGGAAAGAAAACATCCAAAATCTTCTTCTAAAGCTTGCACGGGGGTCTGCAAAGAGTTTGGCAAGAATGAAAGGTAGTTGTCCAAAACTCGTTCTTTTCCAATAGAATAACCATGGAAAAGGCAGGAGAGTGGTAAAGTACTGTTTTCTCTAAGTCTGAAGGCTGCCCACACTGTGCCTGCGTGCTGCAGCTTGCATCTTCGCCTTTGGGAAGCTGCCGCTCGCCGATTCTCCCGGAGGCGAAGAAGCGGCTTCTTCGCACACAGAGCATTGTGGCGAGCGCAGGGAGCTCCTGAGAGCGGTTTGTGCCGAAAGAAGCCCGGGACCGGCACTTAGCTTCGGAGAGCTGCGTATCTGCGTCTTCTGCGTGTCTTGCCGCTCTACACTCAGCAAAAAGCTTTTCCACCATATCTTGCAAGGAGAAACTCTGCCAGGAAAGAAAACATCCAAAATCTTGTTCTAAAGCTTGCACGGGGGTCTGCAAAGAGTTTGGCAAGAATGAAAGGTAGTTGTCCAAAACTCGTTCTTTTCCAATAGAATAACCATGGAAAAGGCAGGAGAGTGGTAAAGTACTGTTTTCTCGAAGTCTGAAGGCTGCCCACACTGTGCCTGCGTGCTGCAGCTTGCATCTTCGCCTTTGGGAAGCTGCCGCTCGCCGATTCTCCCGGAGGCGAAGAAGCGGCTTCTTCGCACACAGAGCATTGTGGCGAGCGCAGGGAGCTCCTGAGAGCGGTTTGTGCCGAAAGAAGCCCGGGACCGGCACTTAGCTTCGGAGAGCTGCGTATCTGCGTCTTCTGCGTGTCTTGCCGCTCTACACTCAGCAAAAAGCTTTTCCACCATATCTTGCAAGGAGAAACTCTGCCAGGAAAGAAAACATCCAAAATCTTCTTCTAAAGCTTGCAAGGGGGTCTGCAAAGCGTTTGGCAAGAATGAAAGGTAGTTGTCCAAAACTCGTTCTTTTCCAATAGAATAACCATGGAAAAGGCAGGAGAGTGGTAAAGTACTGTTTTCTCTAAGTTTGAAGGCTGCCCACACTGTGCCTGTGTGCTGCAGCTTGCATCTTCGCCTTTGGGAAGCTGCCGCTCGCCGATTCTCCCGGAGGCGAAGAAGCGGCTTCTTCGCACACAGAGCATTGTGGCGAGCGCAGGGAGCTCCTGAGAGCGGTTTGTGCCGAAAGAAGCCCGGGACCGGCACTTAGCTTCGGAGAGCTGCGTATCTGCGTCTTCTGCGTGTCTTGCCGCTCTACACTCAGCAAAAAGCTTTTCCACCATATCTTGCAAGGAGAAACTCTGCCAGGAAAGAAAACATCCAAAATCTTGTTCTAAAGCTTGCACGGGGGTCTGCAAAGAGTTTGGCAAGAATGAAAGGTAGTTGTCCAAAACTCGTTCTTTTCCAATAGAATAACCATGGAAAAGGCAGGAGAGTGGTAAAGTACTGTTTTCTCGAAGTCTGAAGGCTGCCCACACTGTGCCTGTGTGCTGCAGCTTGCATCTTCGCCTTTGGGAAGCTGCCGCTCGCCGATTCTCCCGGAGGCGAAGAAGCGGCTTCTTCGCACACAGAGCATTGTGGCGAGCGCAGGGAGCTCCTGAGAGCGGTTTGTGCCGAAAGAAGCCCGGGACCGGCACTTAGCTTCGGAGAGCTGCGTATCTGCGTCTTCTGCGTGTCTTGCCGCTCTACACTCAGCAAAAAGCTTTTCCACCATATCTTGCAAGGAGAAACTCTGCCAGGAAAGAAAACATCCAAAATCTTGTTCTAAAGCTTGCACGGGGGTCTGCAAAGAGTTTGGCAAGAATGAAAGGTAGTTGTCCAAAACTCGTTCTTTTCCAATAGAATAACCATGGAAAAGGCAGGAGAGTGGTAAAGTACTGTTTTCTCGAAGTCTGAAGGCTGCCCACACTGTGCCTGCGTGCTGCAGCTTGCATCTTCGCCTTTGGGAAGCTGCCGCTCGCCGATTCTCCCGGAGGCGAAGAAGCGGCTTCTTCGCACACAGAGCATTGTGGCGAGCGCAGGGAGCTCCTGAGAGCGGTTTGTGCCGAAAGAAGCCCGGGACCGGCACTTAGCTTCGGAGAGCTGCGTATCTGCGTCTTCTGCGTGTCTTGCCGCTCTACACTCAGCAAAAAGCTTTTCCACCATATCTTGCAAGGAGAAACTCTGCCAGGAAAGAAAACATCCAAAATCTTCTTCTAAAGCTTGCACGGGGGTCTGCAAAGAGTTTGGCAAGAATGAAAGGTAGTTGTCCAAAACTCGTTCTTTTCCAATAGAATAACCATGGAAAAGGCAGGAGAGTGGTAAAGTACTGTTTTCTCGAAGTCTGAATGCTGCCCACACTGTGCCTGCGTGCTGCAGCTTGCATCTTCGCCTTTGGGAAGCTGCCGCTCGCCGATTCTCCCGGAGGCGAAGAAGCGGCTTCTTCGCACACAGAGCATTGTGGCGAGCGCAGGGAGCTCCTGAGAGCGGTTTGTGCCGAAAGAAGCCCGGGACCGGCACTTAGCTTCGGAGAGCTGCGTATCTGCGTCTTCTGCGTGTCTTGCCGCTCTACACTCAGCAAAAAGCTTTTCCACCATATCTTGCAAGGAGAAACTCTGCCAGGAAAGAAAACATCCAAAATCTTCTTCTAAAGCTTGCAAGGGGGTCTGCAAAGCGTTTGGCAAGAATGAAAGGTAGTTGTCCAAAACTCGTTCTTTTCCAATAGAATAACCATGGAAAAGGCAGGAGAGTGGTAAAGTACTGTTTTCTCTAAGTCTGAAGGCTGCCCACACTGTGCCTGTGTGCTGCAGCTTGCATCTTCGCCTTTGGGAAGCTGCCGCTCGCCGATTCTCCCGGAGGCGAAGAAGCGGCTTCTTCGCACACAGAGCATTGTGGCGAGCGCAGGGAGCTCCGGAGAGCGGTTTGTGCCGAAAGAAGCCCGGGACCGGCACTTAGCTTCGGAGAGCTGCGTATCTGCGTCTTCTGCGTGTCTTGCCGCTCTACACTCAGCAAAAAGCTTTTCCACCATATCTTGCAAGGAGAAACTCTGCCAGGAAAGAAAACATCCAAAATCTTCTTCTAAAGCTTGCACGGGGGTCTGCAAAGAGTTTGGCAAGAATGAAAGGTAGTTGTCCAAAACTCGTTCTTTTCCAATAGAATAACCATGGAAAAGGCAGGAGAGTGGTAAAGTACTGTTTTCTCTAAGTCTGAAGGCTGCCCACACTGTGCCTGCGTGCTGCAGCTTGCATCTTCGCCTTTGGGAAGCTGCCGCTCGCCGATTCTCCCGGAGGCGAAGAAGCGGCTTCTTCGCACACAGAGCATTGTGGCGAGCGCAGGGAGCTCCTGAGAGCGGTTTGTGCCGAAAGAAGCCCGGGACCGGCACTTAGCTTCGGAGAGCTGCGTATCTGCGTCTTCTGCGTGTCTTGCCGCTCTACACTCAGCAAAAAGCTTTTCCACCATATCTTGCAAGGAGAAACTCTGCCAGGAAAGAAAACATCCAAAATCTTGTTCTAAAGCTTGCACGGGGGTCTGCAAAGAGTTTGGCAAGAATGAAAGGTAGTTGTCCAAAACTCGTTCTTTTCCAATAGAATAACCATGGAAAAGGCAGGAGAGTGGTAAAGTACTGTTTTCTCTAAGTCTGAAGGCTGCCCACACTGTGCCTGTGTGCTGCAGCTTGCATCTTCGCCTTTGGGAAGCTGCCGCTCGCCGATTCTCCCGGAGGCGAAGAAGCGGCTTCTTCGCACACAGAGCATTGTGGCGAGCGCAGGGAGCTCCTGAGAGCGGTTTGTGCCGAAAGAAGCCCGGGACCGGCACTTAGCTTCGGAGAGCTGCGTATCTGCGTCTTCTGCGTGTCTTGCCGCTCTACACTCAGCAAAAAGCTTTTCCACCATATCTTGCAAGGAGAAACTCTGCCAGGAAAGAAAACATCCAAAATCTTCTTCTAAAGCTTGCACGGGGGTCTGCAAAGAGTTTGGCAAGAATGAAAGGTAGTTGTCCAAAACTCGTTCTTTTCCAATAGAATAACCATGGAAAAGGCAGGAGAGTGGTAAAGTACTGTTTTCTCTAAGTCTGAAGGCTGCCCACACTGTGCCTGTGTGCTGCAGCTTGCATCTTCGCCTTTGGGAAGCTGCCGCTCGCCGATTCTCCCGGAGGCGAAGAAGCGGCTTCTTCGCACACAGAGCATTGTGGCGAGCGCAGGGAGCTCCTGAGAGTGGTTTGTGCCGAAAGAAGCCCGGGACCGGCACTTAGCTTCGGAGAGCTGCGTATCTGCGTCTTCTGCGTGTCTTGCCGCTCTACACTCAGCAAAAAGCTTTTCCACCATATCTTGCAAGGAGAAACTCTGCCAGGAAAGAAAACATCCAAAATCTTGTTCTAAAGCTTGCACGGGGGTCTGCAAAGAGTTTGGCAAGAATGAAAGGTAGTTGTCCAAAACTCGTTCTTTTCCAATAGAATAACCATGGAAAAGGCAGGAGAGTGGTAAAGTACTGTTTTCTCGAAGTCTGAAGGCTGCCCACACTGTGCCTGTGTGCTGCAGCTTGCATCTTCGCCTTTGGGAAGCTGCCGCTCGCCGATTCTCCCGGAGGCGAAGAAGCGGCTTCTTCGCACACAGAGCATTGTGGCGAGCGCAGGGAGCTCCTGAGAGCGGTTTGTGCCGAAAGAAGCCCGGGACCGGCACTTAGCTTCGGAGAGCTGCGTATCTGCGTCTTCTGCGTGTCTTGCCGCTCTACACTCAGCAAAAAGCTTTTCCACCATATCTTGCAAGGAGAAACTCTGCCAGGAAAGAAAACATCCAAAATCTTGTTCTAAAGCTTGCACGGGGGTCTGCAAAGAGTTTGGCAAGAATGAAAGGTAGTTGTCCAAAACTCGTTCTTTTCCAATAGAATAACCATGGAAAAGGCAGGAGAGTGGTAAAGTACTGTTTTCTCGAAGTCTGAAGGCTGCCCACACTGTGCCTGTGTGGTGCAGCTTGCATCTTCGCCTTTGGGAAGCTGCCGCTCGCCGATTCTCCCGGAGGCGAAGAAGCGGCTTCTTCGCACACAGAGCATTGTGGCGAGCGCAGGGAGCTCCTGAGAGCGGTTTGTGCCGAAAGAAGCCCGGGACCGGCACTTAGCTTCGGAGAGCTGCGTATCTGCGTCTTCTGCGTGTCTTGCCGCTCTACACTCAGCAAAAAGCTTTTCCACCATATCTTGCAAGGAGAAACTCTGCCAGGAAAGAAAACATCCAAAATCTTGTTCTAAAGCTTGCACGGGGGTCTGCAAAGAGTTTGGCAAGAATGAAAGGTAGTTGTCCAAAACTCGTTCTTTTCCAATAGAATAACCATGGAAAAGGCAGGAGAGTGGTAAAGTACTGTTTTCTCTAAGTCTGAAGGCTGCCCACACTGTGCCTGTGTGCTGCAGCTTGCATCTTCGCCTTTGGGAAGCTGCCGCTCGCCGATTCTCCCGGAGGCGAAGAAGCGGCTTCTTCGCACACAGAGCATTGTGGCGAGCGCAGGGAGCTCCTGAGAGCGGTTTGTGCCGAAAGAAGCCCGGCACCGGCACTTAGCTTCGGAGAGCTGCGTATCTGCGTCTTCTGCGTGTCTTGCCGCTCTACACTCAGCAAAAAGCTTTTCCACCATATCTTGCAAGGAGAAACTCTGCCAGGAAAGAAAACATCCAAAATCTTCTTCTAAAGCTTGCACGGGGGTCTGCAAAGAGTTTGGCAAGAATGAAAGGTAGTTGTCCAAAACTCGTTCTTTTCCAATAGAATAACCATGGAAAAGGCAGGAGAGTGGTAAAGTACTGTTTTCTCTAAGTCTGAAGGCTGCCCACACTGTGCCTGTGTGCTGCAGCTTGCATCTTCGCCTTTGGGAAGCTGCCGCTCGCCGATTCTCCCGGAGGCGAAGAAGCGGCTTCTTCGCACACAGAGCATTGTGGCGAGCGCAGGGAGCTCCTGAGAGCGGTTTGTGCCGAAAGAAGCCCGGGACCGGCACTTAGCTTCGGAGAGCTGCGTATCTGCGTCTTCTGCGTGTCTTGCCGCTCTACACTCAGCAAAAAGCTTTTCCACCATATCTTGCAAGGAGAAACTCTGCCAGGAAAGAAAACATCCAAAATCTTGTTCTAAAGCTTGCACGGGGGTCTGCAAAGAGTTTGGCAAGAATGAAAGGTAGTTGTCCAAAACTCGTTCTTTTCCAATAGAATAACCATGGAAAAGGCAGGAGAGTGGTAAAGTACTGTTTTCTCGAAGTCTGAAGGCTGCCCACACTGTGCCTGCGTGCTGCAGCTTGCATCTTCGCCTTTGGGAAGCTGCCGCTCGCCGATTCTCCCGGAGGCGAAGAAGCGGCTTCTTCGCACACAGAGCATTGTGGCGAGCGCAGGGAGCTCCTGAGAGCGGTTTGTGCCGAAAGAAGCCCGGGACCGGCACTTAGCTTCGGAGAGCTGCGTATCTGCGTCTTCTGCGTGTCTTGCCGCTCTACACTCAGCAAAAAGCTTTTCCACCATATCTTGCAAGGAGAAACTCTGCCAGGAAAGAAAACATCCAAAATCTTCTTCTAAAGCTTGCAAGGGGGTCTGCAAAGCGTTTGGCAAGAATGAAAGGTAGTTGTCCAAAACTCGTTCTTTTCCAATAGAATAACCATGGAAAAGGCAGGAGAGTGGTAAAGTACTGTTTTCTCTAAGTTTGAAGGCTGCCCACACTGTGCCTGTGTGCTGCAGCTTGCATCTTCGCCTTTGGGAAGCTGCCGCTCGCCGATTCTCCCGGAGGCGAAGAAGCGGCTTCTTCGCACACAGAGCATTGTGGCGAGCGCAGGGAGCTCCTGAGAGCGGTTTGTGCCGAAAGAAGCCCGGGACCGGCACTTAGCTTCGGAGAGCTGCGTATCTGCGTCTTCTGCGTGTCTTGCCGCTCTACACTCAGCAAAAAGCTTTTCCACCATATCTTGCAAGGAGAAACTCTGCCAGGAAAGAAAACATCCAAAATCTTCTTCTAAAGCTTGCAAGGGGGTCTGCAAAGCGTTTGGCAAGAATGAAAGGTAGTTGTCCAAAACTCGTTCTTTTCCAATAGAATAACCATGGAAAAGGCAGGAGAGTGGTAAAGTACTGTTTTCTCGAAGTCTGAAGGCTGCCCACACTGTGCCTGTGTGCTGCAGCTTGCATCTTCGCCTTTGGGAAGCTGCCGCTCGCCGATTCTCCCGGAGGCGAAGAAGCGGCTTCTTCGCACACAGAGCATTGTGGCGAGCGCAGGGAGCTCCTGAGAGCGGTTTGTGCCGAAAGAAGCCCGGGACCGGCACTTAGCTTCGGAGAGCTGCGTATCTGCGTCTTCTGCGTGTCTTGCCGCTCTACACTCAGCAAAAAGCTTTTCCACCATATCTTGCAAGGAGAAACTCTGCCAGGAAAGAAAACATCCAAAATCTTGTTCTAAAGCTTGCACGGGGGTCTGCAAAGCGTTTGGCAAGAATGAAAGGTAGTTGTCCAAAACTCGTTCTTTTCCAATAGAATAACCATGGAAAAGGCAGGAGAGTGGTAAAGTACTGTTTTCTCTAAGTCTGAAGGCTGCCCACACTGTGCCTGCGTGCTGCAGCTTGCATCTTCGCCTTTGGGAAGCTGCCGCTCGCCGATTCTCCCGGAGGCGAAGAAGCGGCTTCTTCGCACACAGAGCATTGTGGCGAGCGCAGGGAGCTCCTGAGAGCGGTTTGTGCCGAAAGAAGCCCGGGACCGGCACTTAGCTTCGGAGAGCTGCGTATCTGCGTCTTCTGCGTGTCTTGCCGCTCTACACTCAGCAAAAAGCTTTTCCACCATATCTTGCAAGGAGAAACTCTGCCAGGAAAGAAAACATCCAAAATCTTGTTCTAAAGCTTGCACGGGGGTCTGCAAAGAGTTTGGCAAGAATGAAAGGTAGTTGTCCAAAACTCGTTCTTTTCCAATAGAATAACCATGGAAAAGGCAGGAGAGTGGTAAAGAACTGTTTTCTCTAAGTCTGAAGGCTGCCCACACTGTGCCTGTGTGCTGCAGCTTGCATCTTCGCCTTTGGGAAGCTGCCGCTCGCCGATTCTCCCGGAGGCGAAGAAGCGGCTTCTTCGCACACAGAGCATTGTGGCGAGCGCAGGGAGCTCCTGAGAGCGGTTTGTGCCGAAAGAAGCCCGGGACCGGCACTTAGCTTCGGAGAGCTGCGTATCTGCGTCTTCTGCGTGTCTTGCCGCTCTACACTCAGCAAAAAGCTTTTCCACCATATCTTGCAAGGAGAAACTCTGCCAGGAAAGAAAACATCCAAAATCTTGTTCTAAAGCTTGCACGGGGGTCTGCAAAGAGTTTGGCAAGAATGAAAGGTAGTTGTCCAAAACTCGTTCTTTTCCAATAGAATAACCATGGAAAAGGCAGGAGAGTGGTAAAGTACTGTTTTCTCTAAGTCTGAAGGCTGCCCACACTGTGCCTGCGTGCTGCAGCTTGCATCTTCGCCTTTGGGAAGCTGCCGCTCGCCGATTCTCCCGGAGGCGAAGAAGCGGCTTCTTCGCACACAGAGCATTGTGGCGAGCGCAGGGAGCTCCTGAGAGCGGTTTGTGCCGAAAGAAGCCCGGCACCGGCACTTAGCTTCGGAGAGCTGCGTATCTGCGTCTTCTGCGTGTCTTGCCGCTCTACACTCAGCAAAAAGCTTTTCCACCATATCTTGCAAGGAGAAACTCTGCCAGGAAAGAAAACATCCAAAATCTTGTTCTAAAGCTTGCACGGGGGTCTGCAAAGAGTTTGGCAAGAATGAAAGGTAGTTGTCCAAAACTCGTTCTTTTCCAATAGAATAACCATGGAAAAGGCAGGAGAGTGGTAAAGTACTGTTTTCTCTAAGTCTGAAGGCTGCCCACACTGTGCCTGCGTGCTGCAGCTTGCATCTTCGCCTTTGGGAAGCTGCCGCTCGCCGATTCTCCCGGAGGCGAAGAAGCGGCTTCTTCGCACACAGAGCATTGTGGCGAGCGCAGGGAGCTCCTGAGAGCGGTTTGTGCCGAAAGAAGCCCGGCACCGGCACTTAGCTTCGGAGAGCTGCGTATCTGCGTCTTCTGCGTGTCTTGCCGCTCTACACTCAGCAAAAAGCTTTTCCACCATATCTTGCAAGGAGAAACTCTGCCAGGAAAGAAAACATCCAAAATCTTGTTCTAAAGCTTGCACGGGGGTCTGCAAAGAGTTTGGCAAGAATGAAAGGTCGTTGTCCAAAACTCGTTCTTTTCCAATAGAATAACCATGGAAAAGGCAGGAGAGTGGTAAAGTACTGTTTTCTCTAAGTCTGAAGGCTGCCCACACTGTGCCTGCGTGCTGCAGCTTGCATCTTCGCCTTTGGGAAGCTGCCGCTCGCCGATTCTCCCGGAGGCGAAGAAGCGGCTTCTTCGCACACAGAGCATTGTGGCGAGCGCAGGGAGCTCCTGAGAGCGGTTTGTGCCGAAAGAAGCCCGGGACCGGCACTTAGCTTCGGAGAGCTGCGTATCTGCGTCTTCTGCGTGTCTTGCCGCTCTACACTCAGCAAAAAGCTTTTCCACCATATCTTGCAAGGAGAAACTCTGCCAGGAAAGAAAACATCCAAAATCTTCTTCTAAAGCTTGCACGGGGGTCTGCAAAGAGTTTGGCAAGAATGAAAGGTAGTTGTCCAAAACTCGTTCTTTTCCAATAGAATAACCATGGAAAAGGCAGGAGAGTGGTAAAGTACTGTTTTCTCTAAGTCTGAAGGCTGCCCACACTGTGCCTGTGTGCTGCAGCTTGCATCTTCGCCTTTGGGAAGCTGCCGCTCGCCGATTCTCCCGCAGGCGAAGAAGCGGCTTCTTCGCACACAGAGCATTGTGGCGAGCGCAGGGAGCTCCTGAGAGCGGTTTGTGCCGAAAGAAGCCCGGGACCGGCACTTAGCTTCGGAGAGCTGCGTATCTGCGTCTTCTGCGTGTCTTGCCGCTCTACACTCAGCAAAAAGCTTTTCCACCATATCTTGCAAGGAGAAACTCTGCCAGGAAAGAAAACATCCAAAATCTTGTTCTAAAGCTTGCAAGGGGGTCTGCAAAGCGTTTGGCAAGAATGAAAGGTAGTTGTCCAAAACTCGTTCTTTTCCAATAGAATAACCATGGAAAAGGCAGGAGAGTGGTAAAGTACTGTTTTCTCTAAGTCTGAAGGCTGCCCACACTGTGCCTGCGTGCTGCAGCTTGCATCTTCGCCTTTGGGAAGCTGCCGCTCGCCGATTCTCCCGGAGGCGAAGAAGCGGCTTCTTCGCACACAGAGCATTGTGGCGAGCGCAGGGAGCTCCTGAGAGCGGTTTGTGCCGAAAGAAGCCCGGGACCGGCACTTAGCTTCGGAGAGCTGCGTATCTGCGTCTTCTGCGTGTCTTGCCGCTCTACACTCAGCAAAAAGCTTTTCCACCATATCTTGCAAGGAGAAACTCTGCCAGGAAAGAAAACATCCAAAATCTTCTTCTAAAGCTTGCACGGGGGTCTGCAAAGAGTTTGGCAAGAATGAAAGGTAGTTGTCCAAAACTCGTTCTTTTCCAATAGAATAACCATGGAAAAGGCAGGAGAGTGGTAAAGTACTGTTTTCTCTAAGTCTGAAGGCTGCCCACACTGTGCCTGCGTGCTGCAGCTTGCATCTTCGCCTTTGGGAAGCTGCCGCTCGCCGATTCTCCCGGAGGCGAAGAAGCGGCTTCTTCGCACACAGAGCATTGTGGCGAGCGCAGGGAGCTCCTGAGAGCGGTTTGTGCCGAAAGAAGCCCGGGACCGGCACTTAGCTTCGGAGAGCTGCGTATCTGCGTCTTCTGCGTGTCTTGCCGCTCTACACTCAGCAAAAAGCTTTTCCACCATATCTTGCAAGGAGAAACTCTGCCAGGAAAGAAAACATCCAAAATCTTCTTCTAAAGCTTGCACGGGGGTCTGCAAAGAGTTTGGCAAGAATGAAAGGTAGTTGTCCAAAACTCGTTCTTTTCCAATAGAAGAACCATGGAAAAGGCAGGAGAGTGGTAAAGTACTGTTTTCTCTAAGTCTGAAGGCTGCCCACACTGTGCCTGTGTGCTGCAGCTTGCATCTTCGCCTTTGGGAAGCTGCCGCTCGCCGATTCTCCCGGAGGCGAAGAAGCGGCTTCTTCGCACACAGAGCATTGTGGCGAGCGCAGGGAGCTCCTGAGAGCGGTTTGTGCCGAAAGAAGCCCGGGACCGGCACTTAGCTTCGGAGAGCTGCGTATCTGCGTCTTCTGCGTGTCTTGCCGCTCTACACTCAGCAAAAAGCTTTTCCACCATATCTTGCAAGGAGAAACTCTGCCAGGAAAGAAAACATCCAAAATCTTGTTCTAAAGCTTGCACGGGGGTCTGCAAAGAGTTTGGCAAGAATGAAAGGTAGTTGTCCAAAACTCGTTCTTTTCCAATAGAATAACCATGGAAAAGGCAGGAGAGTGGTAAAGTACTGTTTTCTCGAAGTCTGAAGGCTGCCCACACTGTGCCTGTGTGCTGCAGCTTGCATCTTCGCCTTTGGGAAGCTGCCGCTCGCCGATTCTCCCGGAGGCGAAGAAGCGGCTTCTTCGCACACAGAGCATTGTGGCGAGCGCAGGGAGCTCCTGAGAGCGGTTTGTGCCGAAAGAAGCCCGGCACCGGCACTTAGCTTCAGAGAGCTGCGTATCTGCGTCTTCTGCGTGTCTTGCCGCTCTACACTCAGCAAAAAGCTTTTCCACCATATCTTGCAAGGAGAAACTCTGCCAGGAAAGAAAACATCCAAAATCTTGTTCTAAAGCTTGCACGGGGGTCTGCAAAGAGTTTGGCAAGAATGAAAGGTAGTTGTCCAAAACTCGTTCTTTTCCAATAGAATAACCATGGAAAAGGCAGGAGAGTGGTAAAGTACTGTTTTCTCTAAGTCTGAAGGCTGCCCACACTGTGCCTGTGTGGTGCAGCTTGCATCTTCGCCTTTGGGAAGCTGCCGCTCGCCGATTCTCCCGGAGGCGAAGAAGCGGCTTCTTCGCACACAGAGCATTGTGGCGAGCGCAGGGAGCTCCTGAGAGCGGTTTGTGCCGAAAGAAGCCCGGGACCGGCACTTAGCTTCGGAGAGCTGCGTATCTGCGTCTTCTGCGTGTCTTGCCGCTCTACACTCAGCAAAAAGCTTTTCCACCATATCTTGCAAGGAGAAACTCTGCCAGGAAAGAAAACATCCAAAATCTTGTTCTAAAGCTTGCACGGGGGTCTGCAAAGAGTTTGGCAAGAATGAAAGGTAGTTGTCCAAAACTCGTTCTTTTCCAATAGAATAACCATGGAAAAGGCAGGAGAGTGGTAAAGTACTGTTTTCTCTAAGTCTGAAGGCTGCCCACACTGTGCCTGCGTGCTGCAGCTTGCATCTTCGCCTTTGGGAAGCTGCCGCTCGCCGATTCTCCCGGAGGCGAAGAAGCGGCTTCTTCGCACACAGAGCATTGTGGCGAGCGCAGGGAGCTCCTGAGAGCGGTTTGTGCCGAAAGAAGCCCGGCACCGGCACTTAGCTTCGGAGAGCTGCGTATCTGCGTCTTCTGCGTGTCTTGCCGCTCTACACTCAGCAAAAAGCTTTTCCACCATATCTTGCAAGGAGAAACTCTGCCAGGAAAGAAAACATCCAAAATCTTGTTCTAAAGCTTGCACGGGGGTCTGCAAAGAGTTTGGCAAGAATGAAAGGTAGTTGTCCAAAACTCGTTCTTTTCCAATAGAAGAACCATGGAAAAGGCAGGAGAGTGGTAAAGTACTGTTTTCTCTAAGTCTGAAGGCTGCCCACACTGTGCCTGTGTGCTGCAGCTTGCATCTTCGCCTTTGGGAAGCTGCCGCTCGCCGATTCTCCCGGAGGCGAAGAAGCGGCTTCTTCGCACACAGAGCATTGTGGCGAGCGCAGGGAGCTCCTGAGAGCGGTTTGTGCCGAAAGAAGCCCGGGACCGGCACTTAGCTTCGGAGAGCTGCGTATCTGCGTCTTCTGCGTGTCTTGCCGCTCTACACTCAGCAAAAAGCTTTTCCACCATATCTTGCAAGGAGAAACTCTGCCAGGAAAGAAAACATCCAAAATCTTCTTCTAAAGCTTGCACGGGGGTCTGCAAAGAGTTTGGCAAGAATGAAAGGTAGTTGTCCAAAACTCGTTCTTTTCCAATAGAATAACCATGGAAAAGGCAGGAGAGTGGTAAAGTACTGTTTTCTCTAAGTCTGAAGGCTGCCCACACTGTGCCTGTGTGCTGCAGCTTGCATCTTCGCCTTTGGGAAGCTGCCGCTCGCCGATTCTCCCGGAGGCGAAGAAGCGGCTTCTTCGCACACAGAGCATTGTGGCGAGCGCAGGGACCTGAGAGCGGTTTGTGCCGAAAGAAGCCCGGGACCCGGCACTTAGCTTCAGAGAGCTGCGTATCTGCGTCTTCTGCGTGTCTTGCCGCTCTACACTCAGCAAAAAGCTTTTCCACCATATCTTGCAAGGAGAAACTCTGCCAGGAAAGAAAACATCCAAAATCTTGTTCTAAAGCTTGCACGGGGGTCTGCAAAGAGTTTGGCAAGAATGAAAGGTAGTTGTCCAAAACTCGTTCTTTTCCAATAGAATAACCATGGAAAAGGCAGGAGAGTGGTAAAGTACTGTTTTCTCTAAGTCTGAAGGCTGCCCACACTGTGCCTGTGTGGTGCAGCTTGCATCTTCGCCTTTGGGAAGCTGCCGCTCGCCGATTCTCCCGGAGGCGAAGAAGCGGCTTCTTCGCACACAGAGCATTGTGGCGAGCGCAGGGGAGCTCCTGAGAGCGGTTTGTGCCGAAAGAAGCCCGGCACCGGCACTTAGCTTCGGAGAGCTGCGTATCTGCGTCTTCTGCGTGTCTTGCCGCTCTACACTCAGCAAAAAGCTTTTCCACCATATCTTGCAAGGAGAAACTCTGCCAGGAAAGAAAACATCCAAAATCTTGTTCTAAAGCTTGCACGGGGGTCTGCAAAGAGTTTGGCAAGAATGAAAGGTAGTTGTCCAAAACTCGTTCTTTTCCAATAGAATAACCATGGAAAAGGCAGGAGAGTGGTAAAGTACTGTTTTCTCTAAGTCTGAAGGCTGCCCACACTGTGCCTGCGTGCTGCAGCTTGCATCTTCGCCTTTGGGAAGCTGCCGCTCGCCGATTCTCCCGGAGGCGAAGAAGCGGGCTTCTTCGCACACAGAGCATTGTGGCGAGCGCAGGGAGCTCCTGAGAGCGGTTTGTGCCGAAAGAAGCCCGGCACCGGCACTTAGCTTCGGAGAGCTGCGTATCTGCGTCTTCTGCGTGTCTTGCCGCTCTACACTCAGCAAAAAGCTTTTCCACCATATCTTGCAAGGAGAAACTCTGCCAGGAAAGAAAACATCCAAAATCTTGTTCTAAAGCTTGCAAGGGGGTCTGCAAAGAGTTTGGCAAGAATGAAAGGTAGTTGTCCAAAACTCGTTCTTTTCCAATAGAATAACCATGGAAAAGGCAGGAGAGTGGTAAAGTACTGTTTTCTCTAAGTCTGAAGGCTGCCCACACTGTGCCTGTGTGCTGCAGCTTGCATCTTCGCCTTTGGGAAGCTGCCGCTGGCCGATTCTCCCGGAGGCGAAGAAGCGGCTTCTTCGCACACAGAGCATTGTGGCGAGCGCAGGGAGCTCCTGAGAGCGGTTTGTGCCGAAAGAAGCCCGGGACCGGCACTTAGCTTCGGAGAGCTGCGTATCTGCGTCTTCTGCGTGTCTTGCCGCTCTACACTCAGCAAAAAGCTTTTCCACCATATCTTGCAAGGAGAAACTCTGCCAGGAAAGAAAACATCCAAAATCTTCTTCTAAAGCTTGCACGGGGGTCTGCAAAGAGTTTGGCAAGAATGAAAGGTAGTTGTCCAAAACTCGTTCTTTTCCAATAGAATAACCATGGAAAAGGCAGGAGAGTGGTAAAGTACTGTTTTCTCTAAGTCTGAAGGCTGCCCACACTGTGCCTGTGTGCTGCAGCTTGCATCTTCGCCTTTGGGAAGCTGCCGCTCGCCGATTCTCCCGGAGGCGAAGAAGCGGCTTCTTCGCACACAGAGCATTGTGGCGAGCGCAGGGAGCTCCTGAGAGCGGTTTGTGCCGAAAGAAGCCCGGCACCGGCACTTAGCTTCGGAGAGCTGCGTATCTGCGTCTTCTGCGTGTCTTGCCGCTCTACACTCAGCAAAAAGCTTTTCCACCATATCTTGCAAGGAGAAACTCTGCCAGGAAAGAAAACATCCAAAATCTTGTTCTAAAGCTTGCACGGGGGTCTGCAAAGAGTTTGGCAAGAATGAAAGGTAGTTGTCCAAAACTCGTTCTTTTCCAATAGAATAACCATGGAAAAGGCAGGAGAGTGGTAAAGTACTGTTTTCTCTAAGTCTGAAGGCTGCCCACACTGTGCCTGTGTGGTGCAGCTTGCATCTTCGCCTTTGGGAAGCTGCCGCTCGCCGATTCTCCCGGAGGCGAAGAAGCGGCTTCTTCGCACACAGAGCATTGTGGCGAGCGCAGGGAGCTCCTGAGAGCGGTTTGTGCCGAAAGAAGCCCGGCACCGGCACTTAGCTTCGGAGAGCTGCGTATCTGCGTCTTCTGCGTGTCTTGCCGCTCTACACTCAGCAAAAAGCTTTTCCACCATATCTTGCAAGGAGAAACTCTGCCAGGAAAGAAAACATCCAAAATCTTGTTCTAAAGCTTGCACGGGGGTCTGCAAAGAGTTTGGCAAGAATGAAAGGTAGTTGTCCAAAACTCGTTCTTTTCCAATAGAATAACCATGGAAAAGGCAGGAGAGTGGTAAAGTACTGTTTTCTCGAAGTCTGAAGGCTGCCCACACTGTGCCTGCGTGCTGCAGCTTGCATCTTCGCCTTTGGGAAGCTGCCGCTCGCCGATTCTCCCGGAGGCGAAGAAGCGGCTTCTTCGCACACAGAGCATTGTGGCGAGCGCAGGGAGCTCCTGAGAGCGGTTTGTGCCGAAAGAAGCCCGGCACCGGCACTTAGCTTCGGAGAGCTGCGTATCTGCGTCTTCTGCGTGTCTTGCCGCTCTACACTCAGCAAAAAGCTTTTCCACCATATCTTGCAAGGAGAAACTCTGCCAGGAAAGAAAACATCCAAAATCTTGTTCTAAAGCTTGCAAGGGGGTCTGCAAAGAGTTTGGCAAGAATGAAAGGTAGTTGTCCAAAACTCGTTCTTTTCCAATAGAATAACCATGGAAAAGGCAGGAGAGTGGTAAAGTACTGTTTTCTCTAAGTCTGAAGGCTGCCCACACTGTGCCTGTGTGCTGCAGCTTGCATCTTCGCCTTTGGGAAGCTGCCGCTCGCCGATTCTCCCGGAGGCGAAGAAGCGGCTTCTTCGCACACAGAGCATTGTGGCGAGCGCAGGGAGCTCCTGAGAGCGGTTTGTGCCGAAAGAAGCCCGGGACCGGCACTTAGCTTCGGAGAGCTGCGTATCTGCGTCTTCTGCGTGTCTTGCCGCTCTACACTCAGCAAAAAGCTTTTCCACCATATCTTGCAAGGAGAAACTCTGCCAGGAAAGAAAACATCCAAAATCTTCTTCTAAAGCTTGCACGGGGGTCTGCAAAGAGTTTGGCAAGAATGAAAGGTAGTTGTCCAAAACTCCTTCTTTTCCAATAGAATAACCATGGAAAAGGCAGGAGAGTGGTAAAGTACTGTTTTCTCTAAGTCTGAAGGCTGCCCACACTGTGCCTGTGTGCTGCAGCTTGCATCTTCGCCTTTGGGAAGCTGCCGCTCGCCGATTCTCCCGGAGGCGAAGAAGCGGCTTCTTCGCACACAGAGCATTGTGGCGAGCGCAGGGAGCTCCTGAGAGCGGTTTGTGCCGAAAGAAGCCCGGCACCGGCACTTAGCTTCGGAGAGCTGCGTATCTGCGTCTTCTGCGTGTCTTGCCGCTCTACACTCAGCAAAAAGCTTTTCCACCATATCTTGCAAGGAGAAACTCTGCCAGGAAAGAAAACATCCAAAATCTTGTTCTAAAGCTTGCACGGGGGTCTGCAAAGAGTTTGGCAAGAATGAAAGGTAGTTGTCCAAAACTCGTTCTTTTCCAATAGAATAACCATGGAAAAGGCAGGAGAGTGGTAAAGTACTGTTTTCTCTAAGTCTGAAGGCTGCCCACACTGTGCCTGCGTGCTGCAGCTTGCATCTTCGCCTTTGGGAAGCTGCCGCTCGCCGATTCTCCCGGAGGCGAAGAAGCGGCTTCTTCGCACACAGAGCATTGTGGCGAGCGCAGGGAGCTCCTGAGAGCGGTTTGTGCCGAAAGAAGCCCGGGACCGGCACTTAGCTTCGGAGAGCTGCGTATCTGCGTCTTCTGCGTGTCTTGCCGCTCTACACTCAGCAAAAAGCTTTTCCACCATATCTTGCAAGGAGAAACTCTGCCAGGAAAGAAAACATCCAAAATCTTGTTCTAAAGCTTGCACGGGGGTCTGCAAAGAGTTTGGCAAGAATGAAAGGTAGTTGTCCAAAACTCGTTCTTTTCCAATAGAATAACCATGGAAAAGGCAGGAGAGTGGTAAAGTACTGTTTTCTCGAAGTCTGAAGGCTGCCCACACTGTGCCTGTGTGCTGCAGCTTGCATCTTCGCCTTTGGGAAGCTGCCGCTCGCCGATTCTCCCGGAGGCGAAGAAGCGGCTTCTTCGCACACAGAGCATTGTGGCGAGCGCAGGGAGCTCCTGAGAGCGGTTTGTGCCGAAAGAAGCCCGGCACCGGCACTTAGCTTCGGAGAGCTGCGTATCTGCGTCTTCTGCGTGTCTTGCCGCTCTACACTCAGCAAAAAGCTTTTCCACCATATCTTGCAAGGAGAAACTCTGCCAGGAAAGAAAACATCCAAAATCTTGTTCTAAAGCTTGCACGGGGGTCTGCAAAGAGTTTGGCAAGAATGAAAGGTAGTTGTCCAAAACTCGTTCTTTTCCAATAGAATAACCATGGAAAAGGCAGGAGAGTGGTAAAGTACTGTTTTCTCGAAGTCTGAAGGCTGCCCACACTGTGCCTGTGTGGTGCAGCTTGCATCTTCGCCTTTGGGAAGCTGCCGCTCGCCGATTCTCCCGGAGGCGAAGAAGCGGCTTCTTCGCACACAGAGCATTGTGGCGAGCGCAGGGAGCTCCTGAGAGCGGTTTGTGCCGAAAGAAGCCCGGCACCGGCACTTAGCTTCGGAGAGCTGCGTATCTGCGTCTTCTGCGTGTCTTGCCGCTCTACACTCAGCAAAAAGCTTTTCCACCATATCTTGCAAGGAGAAACTCTGCCAGGAAAGAAAACATCCAAAATCTTGTTCTAAAGCTTGCACGGGGGTCTGCAAAGAGTTTGGCAAGAATGAAAGGTAGTTGTCCAAAACTCGTTCTTTTCCAATAGAATAACCATGGAAAAGGCAGGAGAGTGGTAAAGTACTGTTTTCTCTAAGTCTGAAGGCTGCCCACACTGTGCCTGTGTGCTGCAGCTTGCATCTTCGCCTTTGGGAAGCTGCCGCTCGCCGATTCTCCCGGAGGCGAAGAAGCGGCTTCTTCGCACACAGAGCATTGTGGCGAGCGCAGGGAGCTCCTGAGAGCGGTTTGTGCCGAAAGAAGCCCGGGACCGGCACTTAGCTTCGGAGAGCTGCGTATCTGCGTCTTCTGCGTGTCTTGCCGCTCTACACTCAGCAAAAAGCTTTTCCACCATATCTTGCAAGGAGAAACTCTGCCAGGAAAGAAAACATCCAAAATCTTCTTCTAAAGCTTGCAAGGGGGTCTGCAAAGCGTTTGGCAAGAATGAAAGGTAGTTGTCCAAAACTCGTTCTTTTCCAATAGAATAACCATGGAAAAGGCAGGAGAGTGGTAAAGTACTGTTTTCTCTAAGTCTGAAGGCTGCCCACACTGTGCCTGCGTGCTGCAGCTTGCATCTTCGCCTTTGGGAAGCTGCCGCTCGCCGATTCTCCCGGAGGCGAAGAAGCGGCTTCTTCGCACACAGAGCATTGTGGCGAGCGCAGGGAGCTCCTGAGAGCGGTTTGTGCCGAAAGAAGCCCGGGACCGGCACTTAGCTTCGGAGAGCTGCGTATCTGCGTCTTCTGCGTGTCTTGCCGCTCTACACTCAGCAAAAAGCTTTTCCACCATATCTTGCAAGGAGAAACTCTGCCAGGAAAGAAAACATCCAAAATCTTCTTCTAAAGCTTGCACGGGGGTCTGCAAAGAGTTTGGCAAGAATGAAAGGTAGTTGTCCAAAACTCGTTCTTTTCCAATAGAATAACCATGGAAAAGGCAGGAGAGTGGTAAAGTACTGTTTTCTCTAAGTCTGAAGGCTGCCCACACTGTGCCTGCGTGCTGCAGCTTGCATCTTCGCCTTTGGGAAGCTGCCGCTCGCCGATTCTCCCGGAGGCGAAGAAGCGGCTTCTTCGCACACAGAGCATTGTGGCGAGCGCAGGGAGCTCCTGAGAGCGGTTTGTGCCGAAAGAAGCCCGGGACCGGCACTTAGCTTCGGAGAGCTGCGTATCTGCGTCTTCTGCGTGTCTTGCCGCTCTACACTCAGCAAAAAGCTTTTCCACCATATCTTGCAAGGAGAAACTCTGCCAGGAAAGAAAACATCCAAAATCTTGTTCTAAAGCTTGCACGGGGGTCTGCAAAGAGTTTGGCAAGAATGAAAGGTAGTTGTCCAAAACTCGTTCTTTTCCAATAGAATAACCATGGAAAAGGCAGGAGAGTGGTAAAGTACTGTTTTCTCGAAGTCTGAAGGCTGCCCACACTGTGCCTGTGTGCTGCAGCTTGCATCTTCGCCTTTGGGAAGCTGCCGCTCGCCGATTCTCCCGGAGGCGAAGAAGCGGCTTCTTCGCACACAGAGCATTGTGGCGAGCGCAGGGAGCTCCTGAGAGCGGTTTGTGCCGAAAGAAGCCCGGGACCGGCACTTAGCTTCGGAGAGCTGCGTATCTGCGTCTTCTGCGTGTCTTGCCGCTCTACACTCAGCAAAAAGCTTTTCCACCATATCTTGCAAGGAGAAACTCTGCCAGGAAAGAAAACATCCAAAATCTTGTTCTAAAGCTTGCAAGGGGGTCTGCAAAGCGTTTGGCAAGAATGAAAGGTAGTTGTCCAAAACTCGTTCTTTTCCAATAGAATAACCATGGAAAAGGCAGGAGAGTGGTAAAGTACTGTTTTCTCGAAGTCTGAAGGCTGCCCACACTGTGCCTGTGTGGTGCAGCTTGCATCTTCGCCTTTGGGAAGCTGCCGCTCGCCGATTCTCCCGGAGGCGAAGAAGCGGCTTCTTCGCACACAGAGCATTGTGGCGAGCGCAGGGAGCTCCTGAGAGCGGTTTGTGCCGAAAGAAGCCCGGCACCGGCACTTAGCTTCGGAGAGCTGCGTATCTGCGTCTTCTGCGTGTCTTGCCGCTCTACACTCAGCAAAAAGCTTTTCCACCATATCTTGCAAGGAGAAACTCTGCCAGGAAAGAAAACATCCAAAATCTTCTTCTAAAGCTTGCACGGGGGTCTGCAAAGAGTTTGGCAAGAATGAAAGGTAGTTGTCCAAAACTCGTTCTTTTCCAATAGAATAACCATGGAAAAGGCAGGAGAGTGGTAAAGTACTGTTTTCTCTAAGTCTGAAGGCTGCCCACACTGTGCCTGCGTGCTGCAGCTTGCATCTTCGCCTTTGGGAAGCTGCCGCTCGCCGATTCTCCCGCAGGCGAAGAAGCGGCTTCTTCGCACACAGAGCATTGTGGCGAGCGCAGGGAGCTCCTGAGAGCGGTTTGTGCCGAAAGAAGCCCGGCACCGGCACTTAGCTTCGGAGAGCTGCGTATCTGCGTCTTCTGCGTGTCTTGCCGCTCTACACTCAGCAAAAAGCTTTTCCACCATATCTTGCAAGGAGAAACTCTGCCAGGAAAGAAAACATCCAAAATCTTGTTCTAAAGCTTGCAAGGGGGTCTGCAAAGCGTTTGGCAAGAATGAAAGGTAGTTGTCCAAAACTCGTTCTTTTCCAATAGAATAACCATGGAAAAGGCAGGAGAGTGGTAAAGTACTGTTTTCTCTAAGTCTGAAGGCTGCCCACACTGTGCCTGTGTGCTGCAGCTTGCATCTTCGCCTTTGGGAAGCTGCCGCTCGCCGATTCTCCCGGAGGCGAAGAAGCGGCTTCTTCGCACACAGAGCATTGTGGCGAGCGCAGGGAGCTCCTGAGAGCGGTTTGTGCCGAAAGAAGCCCGGGACCGGCACTTAGCTTCGGAGAGCTGCGTATCTGCGTCTTCTGCGTGTCTTGCCGCTCTACACTCAGCAAAAAGCTTTTCCACCATATCTTGCAAAGAGAAACTCTGCCAGGAAAGAAAACATCCAAAATCTTCTTCTAAAGCTTGCACGGGGGTCTGCAAAGAGTTTGGCAAGAATGAAAGGTAGTTGTCCAAAACTCGTTCTTTTCCAATAGAATAACCATGGAAAAGGCAGGAGAGTGGTAAAGTACTGTTTTCTCTAAGTCTGAAGGCTGCCCACACTGTGCCTGCGTGCTGCAGCTTGCATCTTCGCCTTTGGGAAGCTGCCGCTCGCCGATTCTCCCGGAGGCGAAGAAGCGGCTTCTTCGCACACAGAGCATTGTGGCGAGCGCAGGGAGCTCCTGAGAGCGGTTTGTGCCGAAAGAAGCCCGGGACCGGCACTTAGCTTCGGAGAGCTGCGTATCTGCGTCTTCTGCGTGTCTTGCCGCTCTACACTCAGCAAAAAGCTTTTCCACCATATCTTGCAAGGAGAAACTCTGCCAGGAAAGAAAACATCCAAAATCTTGTTCTAAAGCTTGCACGGGGGTCTGCAAAGAGTTTGGCAAGAATGAAAGGTAGTTGTCCAAAACTCGTTCTTTTCCAATAGAATAACCATGGAAAAGGCAGGAGAGTGGTAAAGTACTGTTTTCTCGAAGTCTGAAGGCTGCCCACACTGTGCCTGTGTGCTGCAGCTTGCATCTTCGCCTTTGGGAAGCTGCCGCTCGCCGATTCTCCCGGAGGCGAAGAAGCGGCTTCTTCGCACACAGAGCATTGTGGCGAGCGCAGGGAGCTCCTGAGAGCGGTTTGTGCCGAAAGAAGCCCGGGACCGGCACTTAGCTTCGGAGAGCTGCGTATCTGCGTCTTCTGCGTGTCTTGCCGCTCTACACTCAGCAAAAAGCTTTTCCACCATATCTTGCAAGGAGAAACTCTGCCAGGAAAGAAAACATCCAAAATCTTGTTCTAAAGCTTGCAAGGGGGTCTGCAAAGCGTTTGGCAAGAATGAAAGGTAGTTGTCCAAAACTCGTTCTTTTCCAATAGAATAACCATGGAAAAGGCAGGAGAGTGGTAAAGTACTGTTTTCTCTAAGTCTGAAGGCTGCCCACACTGTGCCTGCGTGCTGCAGCTTGCATCTTCGCCTTTGGGAAGCTGCTGCTCGCCGATTCTCCCGGAGGCGAAGAAGCGGCTTCTTCGCACACAGAGCATTGTGGCGAGCGCAGGGAGCTCCTGAGAGCGGTTTGTGCCGAAACGGGACCGGCACTTAGCTTCGGAGAGCTGCGTATCTGCGTCTTCTGCGTGTCTTGCCGCTCTACACTCAGCAAAAAGCTTTTCCACCATATCTTGCAAGGAGAAACTCTGCCAGGAAAGAAAACATCCAAAATCTTCTTCTAAAGCTTGCACGGGGGTCTGCAAAGAGTTTGGCAAGAATGAAAGGTAGTTGTCCAAAACTCGTTCTTTTCCAATAGAATAACCATGGAAAAGGCAGGAGAGTGGTAAAGTACTGTTTTCTCTAAGTCTGAAGGCTGCCCACACTGTGCCTGTGTGCTGCAGCTTGCATCTTCGCCTTTGGGAAGCTGCCGCTCGCCGATTCTCCCGGAGGCGAAGAAGCGGCTTCTTCGCACACAGAGCATTGTGGCGAGCGCAGGGAGCTCCTGAGAGCGGTTTGTGCCGAAAGAAGCCCGGGACCGGCACTTAGCTTCGGAGAGCTGCGTATCTGCGTCTTCTGCGTGTCTTGCCGCTCTACACTCAGCAAAAAGCTTTTCCACCATATCTTGCAAGGAGAAACTCTGCCAGGAAAGAAAACATCCAAAATCTTGTTCTAAAGCTTGCACGGGGGTCTGCAAAGAGTTTGGCAAGAATGAAAGGTAGTTGTCCAAAACTCGTTCTTTTCCAATAGAATAACCATGGAAAAGGCAGGAGAGTGGTAAAGTACTGTTTTCTCTAAGTCTGAAGGCTGCCCACACTGTGCCTGCGTGCTGCAGCTTGCATCTTCGCCTTTGGGAAGCTGCCGCTCGCCGATTCTCCCGGAGGCGAAGAAGCGGCTTCTTCGCACACAGAGCATTGTGGCGAGCGCAGGGAGCTCCTGAGAGCGGTTTGTGCCGAAAGAAGCCCGGGACCGGCACTTAGCTTCGGAGAGCTGCGTATCTGCGTCTTCTGCGTGTCTTGCCGCTCTACACTCAGCAAAAAGCTTTTCCACCATATCTTGCAAGGAGAAACTCTGCCAGGAAAGAAAACATCCAAAATCTTGTTCTAAAGCTTGCACGGGGGTCTGCAAAGAGTTTGGCAAGAATGAAAGGTAGTTGTCCAAAACTCGTTCTTTTCCAATAGAATAACAATGGAAAAGGCAGGAGAGTGGTAAAGTACTGTTTTCTCTAAGTCTGAAGGCTGCCCACACTGTGCCTGTGTGCTGCAGCTTGCATCTTCGCCTTTGGGAAGCTGCCGCTCGCCGATTCTCCAGGAGGCGAAGAAGCGGCTTCTTCGCACACAGAGCATTGTGGCGAGCGCAGGGAGCTCCTGAGAGCGGTTTGTGCCGAAAGAAGCCCGGGACCGGCACTTAGCTTCGGAGAGCTGCGTATCTGCGTCTTCTGCGTGTCTTGCCGCTCTACACTCAGCAAAAAGCTTTTCCACCATATCTTGCAAGGAGAAACTCTGCCAGGAAAGAAAACATCCAAAATCTTGTTCTAAAGCTTGCACGGGGGTCTGCAAAGAGTTTGGCAAGAATGAAAGGTAGTTGTCCAAAACTCGTTCTTTTCCAATAGAATAACCATGAAAAAGGCAGGAGAGTGGTAAAGTACTGTTTTCTCTATGTCTGAAGGCTGCCCACACTGTGCCTGTGTGGTGCAGCTTGCATCTTCGCCTTTGGGAAGCTGCCGCTCGCCGATTCTCCAGGAGGCGAAGAAGCTGCTTCTTCGCACACAGAGCATTGTGGCGAGCGCAGGGAGCTCCTGAGAGCGGTTTGTGCCGAAAGAAGCCCGGGACCGGCACTTAGCTTCGGAGAGCTGCGTATCTGCGTCTTCTGCGTGTCTTGCCGCTCTACACTCAGCAAAAAGCTTTTCCACCATATCTTGCAAGGAGAAACTCTGCCAGGAAAGAAAACATCCAAAATCTTCTTCTAAAGCTTGCACGGGGGTCTGCAAAGAGTTTGGCAAGAATGAAAGGTAGTTGTCCAAAACTCGTTCTTTTCCAATAGAATAACCATGGAAAAGGCAGGAGAGTGGTAAAGTACTGTTTTCTCGAAGTCTGAAGGCTGCCCACACTGTGCCTGTGTGCTGCAGCTTGCATCTTCGCCTTTGGGAAGCTGCCGCTCGCCGATTCTCCCGGAGGCGAAGAAGCGGCTTCTTCGCACACAGAGCATTGTGGCGAGCGCAGGGAGCTCCTGAGAGCGGTTTGTGCCGAAAGAAGCCCGGGACCGGCACTTAGCTTCGGAGAGCTGCGTATCTGCGTCTTCTGCGTGTCTTGCCGCTCTACACTCAGCAAAAAGCTTTTCCACCATATCTTGCAAGGAGAAACTCTGCCAGGAAAGAAAACATCCAAAATCTTCTTCTAAAGCTTGCACGGGGGTCTGCAAAGAGTTTGGCAAGAATGAAAGGTAGTTGTCCAAAACTCGTTCTTTTCCAATAGAATAACCATGGAAAAGGCAGGAGAGTGGTAAAGTACTGTTTTCTCTAAGTCTGAAGGCTGCCCACACTGTGCCTGTGTGGTGCAGCTTGCATCTTCGCCTTTGGGAAGCTGCCGCTCGCCGATTCTCCAGGAGGCGAAGAAGCTGCTTCTTCGCACACAGAGCATTGTGGCGAGCGCAGGGAGCTCCTGAGAGCGGTTTGTGCCGAAAGAAGCCCGGGACCGGCACTTAGCTTCGGAGAGCTGCGTATCTGCGTCTTCTGCGTGTCTTGCCGCTCTACACTCAGCAAAAAGCTTTTCCACCATATCTTGCAAGGAGAAACTCTGCCAGGAAAGAAAACATCCAAAATCTTCTTCTAAAGCTTGCACGGGGGTCTGCAAAGAGTTTGGCAAGAATGAAAGGTAGTTGTCCAAAACTCGTTCTTTTCCAATAGAATAACCATGGAAAAGGCAGGAGAGTGGTAAAGTACTGTTTTCTCGAAGTCTGAAGGCTGCCCACACTGTGCCTGTGTGCTGCAGCTTGCATCTTCGCCTTTGGGAAGCTGCCGCTCGCCGATTCTCCAGGAGGCGAAGAAGCGGCTTCTTCGCACACAGAGCATTTTGGCGAGCGCAGGGAGCTCCTGAGAGCGGTTTGTGCCGAAAGAAGCCCGGGACCGGCACTTAGCTTCGGAGAGCTGCGTATCTGCGTCTTCTGCGTGTCTTGCCGCTCTACACTCAGCAAAAAGCTTTTCCACCATATCTTGCAAGGAGAAACTCTGCCAGGAAAGAAAACATCCAAAATCTTGTTCTAAAGCTTGCACGGGGGTCTGCAAAGAGTTTGGCAAGAATGAAAGGTAGTTGTCCAAAACTCGTTCTTTTCCAATAGAATAACCATGGAAAAGGCAGGAGAGTGGTAAAGTACTGTTTTCTCGAAGTCTGAAGGCTGCCCACACTGTGCCTGTGTGGTGCAGCTTGCATCTTCGCCTTTGGGAAGCTGCCGCTCGCCGATTCTCCCGGAGGCGAAGAAGCGGCTTCTTCGCACACAGAGCATTGTGGCGAGCGCAGGGAGCTCCTGAGAGCGGTTTGTGCCGAAAGAAGCCCGGGACCGGCACTTAGCTTCGGAGAGCTGCGTATCTGCGTCTTCTGCGTGTCTTGCCGCTCTACACTCAGCAAAAAGCTTTTCCACCATATCTTGCAAGGAGAAACTCTGCCAGGAAAGAAAACATCCAAAATCTTGTTCTAAAGCTTGCACGGGGGTCTGCAAAGAGTTTGGCAAGAATGAAAGGTAGTTGTCCAAAACTCGTTCTTTTCCAATAGAATAACCATGGAAAAGGCAGGAGAGTGGTAAAGTACTGTTTTCTCTAAGTCTGAAGGCTGCCCACACTGTGCCTGTGTGCTGCAGCTTGCATCTTCGCCTTTGGGAAGCTGCCGCTCGCCGATTCTCCCGGAGGCGAAGAAGCGGCTTCTTCGCACACAGAGCATTGTGGCGAGCGCAGGGAGCTCCTGAGAGCGGTTTGTGCCGAAAGAAGCCCGGGACCGGCACTTAGCTTCGGAGAGCTGCGTATCTGCGTCTTCTGCGTGTCTTGCCGCTCTACACTCAGCAAAAAGCTTTTCCACCATATCTTGCAAGGAGAAACTCTGCCAGGAAAGAAAACATCCAAAATCTTGTTCTAAAGCTTGCACGGGGGTCTGCAAAGAGTTTGGCAAGAATGAAAGGTAGTTGTCCAAAACTCGTTCTTTTCCAATAGAATAACCATGGAAAAGGCAGGAGAGTGGTAAAGTACTGTTTTCTCTAAGTCTGAAGGCTGCCCACACTGTGCCTGTGTGCTGCAGCTTGCATCTTCGCCTTTGGGAAGCTGCCGCTCGCCGATTCTCCCGGAGGCGAAGAAGCGGCTTCTTCGCACACAGAGCATTGTGGCGAGCGCAGGGAGCTCCTGAGAGCGGTTTGTGCCGAAAGAAGCCCGGGACCGGCACTTAGCTTCGGAGAGCTGCGTATCTGCGTCTTCTGCGTGTCTTGCCGCTCTACACTCAGTAAAAAGCTTTTCCACCATATCTTGCAAGGAGAAACTCTGCCAGGAAAGAAAACATCCAAAATCTTGTTCTAAAGCTTGCACGGGGGTCTGCAAAGAGTTTGGCAAGAATGAAAGGTAGTTGTCCAAAACTCGTTCTTTTCCAATAGAATAACCATGGAAAAGGCAGGAGAGTGGTAAAGTACTGTTTTCTCTAAGTCTGAAGGCTGCCCACACTGTGCCTGTGTGCTGCAGCTTGCATCTTCGCCTTTGGGAAGCTGCCGCTCGCCGATTCTCCCGGAGGCGAAGAAGCGGCTTCTTCGCACACAGAGCATTGTGGCGAGCGCAGGGAGCTCCTGAGAGCGGTTTGTGCCGAAAGAAGCCCGGGACCGGCACTTAGCTTCGGAGAGCTGCGTATCTGCGTCTTCTGCGTGTCTTGCCGCTCTACACTCAGCAAAAAGCTTTTCCACCATATCTTGCAAGGAGAAACTCTGCCAGGAAAGAAAACATCCAAAATCTTGTTCTAAAGCTTGCACGGGGGTCTGCAAAGAGTTTGGCAAGAATGAAAGGTAGTTGTCCAAAACTCGTTCTTTTCCAATAGAATAACCATGGAAAAGGCAGGAGAGTGGTAAAGTACTGTTTTCTCTAAGTCTGAAGGCTGCCCACACTGTGCCTGTGTGCTGCAGCTTGCATCTTCGCCTTTGGGAAGCTGCCGCTCGCCGATTCTCCCGGAGGCGAAGAAGCGGCTTCTTCGCACACAGAGCATTGTGGCGAGCGCAGGGAGCTCCTGAGAGCGGTTTGTGCCGAAAGAAGCCCGGGACCGGCACTTAGCTTCGGAGAGCTGCGTATCTGCGTCTTCTGCGTGTCTTGCCGCTCTACACTCAGTAAAAAGCTTTTCCACCATATCTTGCAAGGAGAAACTCTGCCAGGAAAGAAAACATCCAAAATCTTGTTCTAAAGCTTGCACGGGGGTCTGCAAAGAGTTTGGCAAGAATGAAAGGTAGTTGTCCAAAACTCGTTCTTTTCCAATAGAATAACCATGAAAAAGGCAGGAGAGTGGTAAAGTACTGTTTTCTCTAAGTCTGAAGGCTGCCCACACTGTGCCTGTGTGCTGCAGCTTGCATCTTCGCCTTTGGGAAGCTGCCGCTCGCCGATTCTCCAGGAGGCGAAGAAGCGGCTTCTTCGCACACAGAGCATTGTGGCGAGCGCAGGGAGCTCCTGAGAGCGGTTTGTGCCGAAAGAAGCCCGGGACCGGCACTTAGCTTCGGAGAGCTGCGTATCTGCGTCTTCTGCGTGTCTTGCCGCTCTACACTCAGCCAAAAGCTTTTCCACCATATCTTGCAAGGAGAAACTCTGCCAGGAAAGAAAACATCCAAAATCTTGTTCTAAAGCTTGCACGGGGGTCTGCAAAGAGTTTGGCAAGAATGAAAGGTAGTTGTCCAAAACTCGTTCTTTTCCAATAGAATAACCATGGAAAAGGCAGGAGAGTGGTAAAGTACTGTTTTCTCGAAGTCTGAAGGCTGCCCACACTGTGCCTGTGTGCTGCAGCTTGCATCTTCGCCTTTGGGAAGCTGCCGCTCGCCGATTCTCCCGGAGGCGAAGAAGCGGCTTCTTCGCACACAGAGCATTGTGGCGAGCGCAGGGAGCTCCTGAGAGCGGTTTGTGCCGAAAGAAGCCCGGGACCGGCACTTAGCTTCAGAGAGCTGCGTATCTGCGTCTTCTGCGTGTCTTGCCGCTCTACACTCAGCAAAAAGCTTTTCCACCATATCTTGCAAGGAGAAACTCTGCCAGGAAAGAAAACATCCAAAATCTTCTTCTAAAGCTTGCACGGGGGTCTGCAAAGAGTTTGGCAAGAATGAAAGGTAGTTGTCCAAAACTCGTTCTTTTCCAATAGAATAACCATGGAAAAGGCAGGAGAGTGGTAAAGTACTGTTTTCTCTAAGTCTGAAGGCTGCCCACACTGTGCCTGTGTGCTGCAGCTTGCATCTTCGCCTTTGGGAAGCTGCCGCTCGCCGATTCTCCCGGAGGCGAAGAAGCGGCTTCTTCGCACACAGAGCATTGTGGCGAGCGCAGGGAGCTCCTGAGAGCGGTTTGTGCCGAAAGAAGCCCGGGACCGGCACTTAGCTTCGGAGAGCTGCGTATCTGCGTCTTCTGCGTGTCTTGCCGCTCTACACTCAGCAAAAAGCTTTTCCACCATATCTTGCAAGGAGAAACTCTGCCAGGAAAGAAAACATCCAAAATCTAAAGCTTGCACGGGGGTCTGCAAAGAGTTTGGCAAGAATGAAAGGTAGTTGTCCAAAACTCGTTCTTTTCCAATAGAATAACCATGGAAAAGGCAGGAGAGTGGTAAAGTACTGTTTTCTCTAAGTCTGAAGGCTGCCCACACTGTGCCTGCGTGCTGCAGCTTGCATCTTCGCCTTTGGGAAGCTGCCGCTCGCCGATTCTCCCGGAGGCGAAGAAGCGGCTTCTTCGCACACAGAGCATTGTGGCGAGCGCAGGGAGCTCCTGAGAGCGGTTTGTGCCGAAAGAAGCCCGGGACCGGCACTTAGCTTCGGAGAGCTGCGTATCTGCGTCTTCTGCGTGTCTTGCCGCTCTACACTCAGCAAAAAGCTTTTCCACCATATCTTGCAAGGAGAAACTCTGCCAGGAAAGAAAACATCCAAAATCTTCTTCTAAAGCTTGCACGGGGGTCTGCAAAGAGTTTGGCAAGAATGAAAGGTAGTTGTCCAAAACTCGTTCTTTTCCAATAGAATAACCATGGAAAAGGCAGGAGAGTGGTAAAGTACTGTTTTCTCTAAGTCTGAAGGCTGCCCACACTGTGCCTGTGTGCTGCAGCTTGCATCTTCGCCTTTGGGAAGCTGCCGCTCGCCGATTCTCCCGGAGGCGAAGAAGCGGCTTCTTCGCACACAGAGCATTGTGGCGAGCGCAGGGAGCTCCTGAGAGCGGTTTGTGCCGAAAGAAGCCCGGGACCGGCACTTAGCTTCGGAGAGCTGCGTATCTGCGTCTTCTGCGTGTCTTGCCGCTCTACACTCAGCAAAAAGCTTTTCCACCATATCTTGCAAGGAGAAACTCTGCCAGGAAAGAAAACATCCAAAATCTTGTTCTAAAGCTTGCACGGGGGTCTGCAAAGAGTTTGGCAAGAATGAAAGGTAGTTGTCCAAAACTCGTTCTTTTCCAATAGAATAACCATGGAAAAGGCAGGAGAGTGGTAAAGTACTGTTTTCTCTAAGTCTGAAGGCTGCCCACACTGTGCCTGCGTGCTGCAGCTTGCATCTTCGCCTTTGGGAAGCTGCCGCTCGCCGATTCTCCCGGAGGCGAAGAAGCGGCTTCTTCGCACACAGAGCATTGTGGCGAGCGCAGGGAGCTCCTGAGAGCGGTTTGTGCCGAAAGAAGCCCGGGACCGGCACTTAGCTTCGGAGAGCTGCGTATCTGCGTCTTCTGCGTGTCTTGCCGCTCTACACTCAGCAAAAAGCTTTTCCACCATATCTTGCAAGGAGAAACTCTGCCAGGAAAGAAAACATCCAAAATCTTGTTCTAAAGCTTGCACGGGGGTCTGCAAAGAGTTTGGCAAGAATGAAAGGTAGTTGTCCAAAACTCGTTCTTTTCCAATAGAATAACAATGGAAAAGGCAGGAGAGTGGTAAAGTACTGTTTTCTCTAAGTCTGAAGGCTGCCCACACTGTGCCTGTGTGCTGCAGCTTGCATCTTCGCCTTTGGGAAGCTGCCGCTCGCCGATTCTCCCGGAGGCGAAGAAGCGGCTTCTTCGCACACAGAGCATTGTGGCGAGCGCAGGGAGCTCCTGAGAGCGGTTTGTGCCGAAAGAAGCCCGGGACCGGCACTTAGCTTCGGAGAGCTGCGTATCTGCGTCTTCTGCGTGTCTTGCCGCTCTACACTCAGCAAAAAGCTTTTCCACCATATCTTGCAAGGAGAAACTCTGCCAGGAAAGAAAACATCCAAAATCTTGTTCTAAAGCTTGCACGGGGGTCTGCAAAGAGTTTGGCAAGAATGAAAGGTAGTTGTCCAAAACTCGTTCTTTTCCAATAGAATAACCATGAAAAAGGCAGGAGAGTGGTAAAGTACTGTTTTCTCTATGTCTGAAGGCTGCCCACACTGTGCCTGTGTGGTGCAGCTTGCATCTTCGCCTTTGGGAAGCTGCCGCTCGCCGATTCTCCAGGAGGCGAAGAAGCTGCTTCTTCGCACACAGAGCATTGTGGCGAGCGCAGGGAGCTCCTGAGAGCGGTTTGTGCCGAAAGAAGCCCGGGACCGGCACTTAGCTTCGGAGAGCTGCGTATCTGCGTCTTCTGCGTGTCTTGCCGCTCTACACTCAGCAAAAAGCTTTTCCACCATATCTTGCAAGGAGAAACTCTGCCAGGAAAGAAAACATCCAAAATCTTCTTCTAAAGCTTGCACGGGGGTCTGCAAAGAGTTTGGCAAGAATGAAAGGTAGTTGTCCAAAACTCGTTCTTTTCCAATAGAATAACCATGGAAAAGGCAGGAGAGTGGTAAAGTACTGTTTTCTCGAAGTCTGAAGGCTGCCCACACTGTGCCTGTGTGCTGCAGCTTGCATCTTCGCCTTTGGGAAGCTGCCGCTCGCCGATTCTCCCGGAGGCGAAGAAGCGGCTTCTTCGCACACAGAGCATTGTGGCGAGCGCAGGGAGCTCCTGAGAGCGGTTTGTGCCGAAAGAAGCCCGGGACCGGCACTTAGCTTCGGAGAGCTGCGTATCTGCGTCTTCTGCGTGTCTTGCCGCTCTACACTCAGCAAAAAGCTTTTCCACCATATCTTGCAAGGAGAAACTCTGCCAGGAAAGAAAACATCCAAAATCTTGTTCTAAAGCTTGCACGGGGGTCTGCAAAGAGTTTGGCAAGAATGAAAGGTAGTTGTCCAAAACTCGTTCTTTTCCAATAGAATAACCATGGAAAAGGCAGGAGAGTGGTAAAGTACTGTTTTCTCTAAGTCTGAAGGCTGCCCACACTGTGCCTGTGTGCTGCAGCTTGCATCTTCGCCTTTGGGAAGCTGCCGCTCGCCGATTCTCCAGGAGGCGAAGAAGCTGCTTCTTCGCACACAGAGCATTGTGGCGAGCGCAGGGAGCTCCTGAGAGCGGTTTGTGCCGAAAGAAGCCCGGGACCGGCACTTAGCTTCGGAGAGCTGCGTATCTGCGTCTTCTGCGTGTCTTGCCGCTCTACACTCAGCAAAAAGCTTTTCCACCATATCTTGCAAGGAGAAACTCTGCCAGGAAAGAAAACATCCAAAATCTTCTTCTAAAGCTTGCACGGGGGTCTGCAAAGAGTTTGGCAAGAATGAAAGGTAGTTGTCCAAAACTCGTTCTTTTCCAATAGAATAACCATGGAAAAGGCAGGAGAGTGGTAAAGTACTGTTTTCTCGAAGTCTGAAGGCTGCCCACACTGTGCCTGTGTGCTGCAGCTTGCATCTTCGCCTTTGGGAAGCTGCCGCTCGCCGATTCTCCAGGAGGCGAAGAAGCGGCTTCTTCGCACACAGAGCATTTTGGCGAGCGCAGGGAGCTCCTGAGAGCGGTTTGTGCCGAAAGAAGCCCGGGACCGGCACTTAGCTTCGGAGAGCTGCGTATCTGCGTCTTCTGCGTGTCTTGCCGCTCTACACTCAGCAAAAAGCTTTTCCACCATATCTTGCAAGGAGAAACTCTGCCAGGAAAGAAAACATCCAAAATCTTGTTCTAAAGCTTGCACGGGGGTCTGCAAAGAGTTTGGCAAGAATGAAAGGTAGTTGTCCAAAACTCGTTCTTTTCCAATAGAATAACCATGGAAAAGGCAGGAGAGTGGTAAAGTACTGTTTTCTCGAAGTCTGAAGGCTGCCCACACTGTGCCTGTGTGGTGCAGCTTGCATCTTCGCCTTTGGGAAGCTGCCGCTCGCCGATTCTCCCGGAGGCGAAGAAGCGGCTTCTTCGCACACAGAGCATTGTGGCGAGCGCAGGGAGCTCCTGAGAGCGGTTTGTGCCGAAAGAAGCCCGGGACCGGCACTTAGCTTCGGAGAGCTGCGTATCTGCGTCTTCTGCGTGTCTTGCCGCTCTACACTCAGCAAAAAGCTTTTCCACCATATCTTGCAAGGAGAAACTCTGCCAGGAAAGAAAACATCCAAAATCTTGTTCTAAAGCTTGCACGGGGGTCTGCAAAGAGTTTGGCAAGAATGAAAGGTAGTTGTCCAAAACTCGTTCTTTTCCAATAGAATAACCATGGAAAAGGCAGGAGAGTGGTAAAGTACTGTTTTCTCGAAGTCTGAAGGCTGCCCACACTGTGCCTGTGTGCTGCAGCTTGCATCTTCGCCTTTGGGAAGCTGCCGCTCGCCGATTCTCCCGGAGGCGAAGAAGCGGCTTCTTCGCACACAGAGCATTGTGGCGAGCGCAGGGAGCTCCTGAGAGCGGTTTGTGCCGAAAGAAGCCCGGGACCGGCACTTAGCTTCGGAGAGCTGCGTATCTGCGTCTTCTGCGTGTCTTGCCGCTCTACACTCAGCAAAAAGCTTTTCCACCATATCTTGCAAGGAGAAACTCTGCCAGGAAAGAAAACATCCAAAATCTTGTTCTAAAGCTTGCAAGGGGGTCTGCAAAGCGTTTGGCAAGAATGAAAGGTAGTTGTCCAAAACTCGTTCTTTTCCAATAGAATAACCATGGAAAAGGCAGGAGAGTGGTAAAGTACTGTTTTCTCTAAGTCTGAAGGCTGCCCACACTGTGCCTGCGTGCTGCAGCTTGCATCTTCGCCTTTGGGAAGCTGCCGCTCGCCGATTCTCCCGGAGGCGAAGAAGCGGCTTCTTCGCACACAGAGCATTGTGGCGAGCGCAGGGAGCTCCTGAGAGCGGTTTGTGCCGAAAGAAGCCCGGGACCGGCACTTAGCTTCGGAGAGCTGCGTATCTGCGTCTTCTGCGTGTCTTGCCGCTCTACACTCAGCAAAAAGCTTTTCCACCATATCTTGCAAGGAGAAACTCTGCCAGGAAAGAAAACATCCAAAATCTTGTTCTAAAGCTTGCACGGGGGTCTGCAAAGAGTTTGGCAAGAATGAAAGGTAGTTGTCCAAAACTCGTTCTTTTCCAATAGAATAACCATGGAAAAGGCAGGAGAGTGGTAAAGTACTGTTTTCTCTAAGTCTGAAGGCTGCCCACACTGTGCCTGTGTGCTGCAGCTTGCATCTTCGCCTTTGGGAAGCTGCCGCTCGCCGATTCTCCCGGAGGCGAAGAAGCGGCTTCTTCGCACACAGAGCATTGTGGCGAGCGCAGGGAGCTCCTGAGAGCGGTTTGTGCCGAAAGAAGCCCGGGACCGGCACTTAGCTTCGGAGAGCTGCGTATCTGCGTCTTCTGCGTGTCTTGCCGCTCTACACTCAGCAAAAAGCTTTTCCACCATATCTTGCAAGGAGAAACTCTGCCAGGAAAGAAAACATCCAAAATCTTGTTCTAAAGCTTGCACGGGGGTCTGCAAAGAGTTTGGCAAGAATGAAAGGTAGTTGTCCAAAACTCGTTCTTTTCCAATAGAATAACCATGGAAAAGGCAGGAGAGTGGTAAAGTACTGTTTTCTCTAAGTCTGAAGGCTGCCCACACTGTGCCTGTGTGCTGCAGCTTGCATCTTCGCCTTTGGGAAGCTGCCGCTCGCCGATTCTCCCGGAGGCGAAGAAGCGGCTTCTTCGCACACAGAGCATTGTGGCGAGCGCAGGGAGCTCCTGAGAGCGGTTTGTGCCGAAAGAAGCCCGGGACCGGCACTTAGCTTCGGAGAGCTGCGTATCTGCGTCTTCTGCGTGTCTTGCCGCTCTACACTCAGCAAAAAGCTTTTCCACCATATCTTGCAAGGAGAAACTCTGCCAGGAAAGAAAACATCCAAAATCTTGTTCTAAAGCTTGCACGGGGGTCTGCAAAGAGTTTGGCAAGAATGAAAGGTAGTTGTCCAAAACTCGTTCTTTTCCAATAGAATAACCATGGAAAAGGCAGGAGAGTGGTAAAGTACTGTTTTCTCGAAGTCTGAAGGCTGCCCACACTGTGCCTGTGTGCTGCAGCTTGCATCTTCGCCTTTGGGAAGCTGCCGCTCGCCGATTCTCCCGGAGGCGAAGAAGCGGCTTCTTCGCACACAGAGCATTGTGGCGAGCGCAGGGAGCTCCTGAGAGCGGTTTGTGCCGAAAGAAGCCCGGGACCGGCACTTAGCTTCGGAGAGCTGCGTATCTGCGTCTTCTGCGTGTCTTGCCGCTCTACACTCAGCCAAAAGCTTTTCCACCATATCTTGCAAGGAGAAACTCTGCCAGGAAAGAAAACATCCAAAATCTTGTTCTAAAGCTTGCACGGGGGTCTGCAAAGAGTTTGGCAAGAATGAAAGGTAGTTGTCCAAAACTCGTTCTTTTCCAATAGAATAACCATGGAAAAGGCAGGAGAGTGGTAAAGTACTGTTTTCTCTAAGTCTGAAGGCTGCCCACACTGTGCCTGCGTGCTGCAGCTTGCATCTTCGCCTTTGGGAAGCTGCCGCTCGCCGATTCTCCCGGAGGCGAAGAAGCGGCTTCTTCGCACACAGAGCATTGTGGCGAGCGCAGGGAGCTCCTGAGAGCGGTTTGTGCCGAAAGAAGCCCGGGACCGGCACTTAGCTTCGGAGAGCTGCGTATCTGCGTCTTCTGCGTGTCTTGCCGCTCTACACTCAGCAAAAAGCTTTTCCACCATATCTTGCAAGGAGAAACTCTGCCAGGAAAGAAAACATCCAAAATCTTGTTCTAAAGCTTGCAAGGGGGTCTGCAAAGCGTTTGGCAAGAATGAAAGGTAGTTGTCCAAAACTCGTTCTTTTCCAATAGAATAACCATGGAAAAGGCAGGAGAGTGGTAAAGTACTGTTTTCTCTAAGTCTGAAGGCTGCCCACACTGTGCCTGCGTGCTGCAGCTTGCATCTTCGCCTTTGGGAAGCTGCCGCTCGCCGATTCTCCCGGAGGCGAAGAAGCGGCTTCTTCGCACACAGAGCATTGTGGCGAGCGCAGGGAGCTCCTGAGAGCGGTTTGTGCCGAAAGAAGCCCGGGACCGGCACTTAGCTTCGGAGAGCTGCGTATCTGCGTCTTCTGCGTGTCTTGCCGCTCTACACTCAGCAAAAAGCTTTTCCACCATATCTTGCAAGGAGAAACTCTGCCAGGAAAGAAAACATCCAAAATCTTGTTCTAAAGCTTGCACGGGGGTCTGCAAAGAGTTTGGCAAGAATGAAAGGTAGTTGTCCAAAACTCGTTCTTTTCCAATAGAATAACCATGGAAAAGGCAGGAGAGTGGTAAAGTACTGTTTTCTCTAAGTGTCTGAAGGCTGCCCACACTGTGCCTGTGTGCTGCAGCTTGCATCTTCGCCTTTGGGAAGCTGCCGCTCGCCGATTCTCCCGGAGGCGAAGAAGCGGCTTCTTCGCACACAGAGCATTGTGGCGAGCGCAGGGAGCTCCTGAGAGCGGTTTGTGCCGAAAGAAGCCCGGGACCGGCACTTAGCTTCGGAGAGCTGCGTATCTGCGTCTTCTGCGTGTCTTGCCGCTCTACACTCAGCAAAAAGCTTTTCCACCATATCTTGCAAGGAGAAACTCTGCCAGGAAAGAAAACATCCAAAATCTTGTTCTAAAGCTTGCACGGGGGTCTGCAAAGAGTTTGGCAAGAATGAAAGGTAGTTGTCCAAAACTCGTTCTTTTCCAATAGAATAACCATGGAAAAGGCAGGAGAGTGGTAAAGTACTGTTTTCTCTAAGTCTGAAGGCTGCCCACACTGTGCCTGTGTGCTGCAGCTTGCATCTTCGCCTTTGGGAAGCTGCCGCTCGCCGATTCTCCCGGAGGCGAAGAAGCGGCTTCATCGCACACAGAGCATTGTGGCGAGCGCAGGGAGCTCCTGAGAGCGGTTTGTGCCGAAAGAAGCCCGGGACAGGCACTTAGCTTCGGAGAGCTGCGTATCTGCGTCTTCTGCGTGTCTTGCGCTCTACACTCAGCAAAAAGCTTTTCCACCATATCTTGCAAGGAGAAACTCTGCCAGGAAAGAAAACATCCAAAATCTTGTTCTAAAGCTTGCACGGGGGTCTGCAAAGAGTTTGGCAAGAATGAAAGGTAGTTGTCCAAAACTCGTTCTTTTCCAATAGAATAACCATGAAAAAGGCAGGAGAGTGGTAAAGTACTGTTTTCTCTAAGTCTGAAGGCTGCCCACACTGTGCCTGTGTGCTGCAGCTTGCATCTTCGCCTTTGGGAAGCTGCCGCTCGCCGATTCTCCAGGAGGCGAAGAAGCTGCTTCTTCGCACACAGAGCATTGTGGCGAGCGCAGGAGCTCCTGAGAGCGGTTTGTGCCGAAAGAAGCCCGGGACCGGCACTTAGCTTCGGAGAGCTGCGTATCTGCGTCTTCTGCGTGTCTTGCCGCTCTACACTCAGCAAAAAGCTTTTCCACCATATCTTGCAAGGAGAAACTCTGCCAGGAAAGAAAACATCCAAAATCTTGTTCTAAAGCTTGCACGGGGGTTCTGCAAAGAGTTTGGCAAGAATGAAAGGTAGTTGTCCAAAACTCGTTCTTTTCCAATAGAATAACCATGAAAAAGGCAGGAGAGTGGTAAAGTACTGTTTTCTCTAAGTCTGAAGGCTGCCCACACTGTGCCTGTGTGCTGCAGCTTGCATCTTCGCCTTGGGAAGCTGCCGCTCGCCGATTCTCCAGGAGGCGAAGAAGCGGCTTCTTCGCACACAGAGCATTGTGGCGAGCGCAGGGAGCTCCTGAGAGCGGTTTGTGCCGAAAGAAGCCCGGGACCGGCACTTAGCTTCGGAGAGCTGCGTATCTGCGTCTTCTGCGTGTCTTGCCGCTCTACACTCAGCAAAAAGCTTTTCCACCATATCTTGCAAGGAGAAACTCTGCCAGGAAAGAAAACATCCAAAATCTTGTTCTAAAGCTTGCACGGGGGTCTGCAAAGCGTTTGGCAAGAATGAAAGGTAGTTGTCCAAAACTCGTTCTTTTCCAATAGAATAACCATGGAAAAGGCAGGAGAGTGGTAAAGTACTGTTTTCTCGAAGTCTGAAGGCTGCCCACACTGTGCCTGCGTGGTGCAGCTTGCATCTTCGCCTTTGGGAAGCTGCCGCTCGCCGATTCTCCCGGAGGCGAAGAAGCGGCTTCTTCGCACACAGAGCATTGTGGCGAGCGCAGGGAGCTCCTGAGAGCGGTTTGTGCCGAAAGAAGCCCGGGACCGGCACTTAGCTTCGGAGAGCTGCGTATCTGCGTCTTCTGCGTGTCTTGCCGCTCTACACTCAGCAAAAAGCTTTTCCACCATATCTTGCAAGGAGAAACTCTGCCAGGAAAGAAAACATCCAAAATCTTGTTCTAAAGCTTGCACGGGGGTCTGCAAAGCGTTTGGCAAGAATGAAAGGTAGTTGTCCAAAACTCGTTCTTTTCCAATAGAATAACCATGGAAAAGGCAGGAGAGTGGTAAAGTACTGTTTTCTCTAAGTCTGAAGGCTGCCCACACTGTGCCTGCGTGGTGCAGCTTGCATCTTCGCCTTTGGGGAAGCTGCCGCTCGCCGATTCTCCCGGAGGCGAAGAAGCGGCTTCTTCGCACACAGAGCATTGTGGCGAGCGCAGGGAGCTCCTGAGAGCGGTTTGTGCCGAAAGAAGCCCGGGACCGGCACTTAGCTTCGGAGAGCTGCGTATCTGCGTCTTCTGCGTGTCTTGCCGCTCTACACTCAGCAAAAAGCTTTTCCACCATATCTTGCAAGGAGAAACTCTGCCAGGAAAGAAAACATCCAAAATCTTGTTCTAAAGCTTGCACGGGGGTCTGCAAAGAGTTTGGCAAGAATGAAAGGTAGTTGTCCAAAACTCGTTCTTTTCCAATAGAATAACCATGGAAAAGGCAGGAGAGTGGTAAAGTACTGTTTTCTCGAAGTCTGAAGGCTGCCCACACTGTGCCTGTGTGCTGCAGCTTGCATCTTCGCCTTTGGGAAGCTGCCGCTCGCCGATTCTCCCGGAGGCGAAGAAGCGGCTTCTTCGCACACAGAGCATTGTGGCGAGCGCAGGGAGCTCCTGAGAGCGGTTTGTGCCGAAAGAAGCCCGGGACCGGCACTTAGCTTCGGAGAGCTGCGTATCTGCGTCTTCTGCGTGTCTTGCCGCTCTACACTCAGCAAAAAGCTTTTCCACCATATCTTGCAAGGAGAAACTCTGCCAGGAAAGAAAACATCCAAAATCTTGTTCTAAAGCTTGCACGGGGGTCTGCAAAGAGTTTGGCAAGAATGAAAGGTAGTTGTCCAAAACTCGTTCTTTTCCAATAGAATAACCATGGAAAAGGCAGGAGAGTGGTAAAGTACTGTTTTCTCTAAGTCTGAAGGCTGCCCACACTGTGCCTGTGTGCTGCAGCTTGCATCTTCGCCTTTGGGAAGCTGCCGCTCGCCGATTCTCCCGGAGGCGAAGAAGCGGCTTCTTCGCACACAGAGCATTGTGGCGAGCGCAGGGAGCTCCTGAGAGCGGTTTGTGCCGAAAGAAGCCCGGGACCGGCACTTAGCTTCGGAGAGCTGCGTATCTGCGTCTTCTGCGTGTCTTGCCGCTCTACACTCAGCAAAAAGCTTTTCCACCATATCTTGCAAGGAGAAACTCTGCCAGGAAAGAAAACATCCAAAATCTTGTTCTAAAGCTTGCACGGGGGTCTGCAAAGAGTTTGGCAAGAATGAAAGGTAGTTGTCCAAAACTCGTTCTTTTCCAATAGAATAACCATGAAAAAGGCAGGAGAGTGGTAAAGTACTGTTTTCTCTAAGTCTGAAGGCTGCCCACACTGTGCCTGTGTGCTGCAGCTTGCATCTTCGCCTTTGGGAAGCTGCCGCTCGCCGATTCTCCCGGAGGCGAAGAAGCGGCTTCTTCGCACACAGAGCATTGTGGCGAGCGCAGGGAGCTCCTGAGAGCGGTTTGTGCCGAAAGAAGCCCGGGACCGGCACTTAGCTTCGGAGAGCTGCGTATCTGCGTCTTCTGCGTGTCTTGCCGCTCTACACTCAGCCAAAAGCTTTTCCACCATATCTTGCAAGGAGAAACTCTGCCAGGAAAGAAAACATCCAAAATCTTCTTCTAAAGCTTGCACGGGGGTCTGCAAAGAGTTTGGCAAGAATGAAAGGTAGTTGTCCAAAACTCGTTCTTTTCCAATAGAATAACCATGGAAAAGGCAGGAGAGTGGTAAAGTACTGTTTTCTCGAAGTCTGAAGGCTGCCCACACTGTGCCTGTGTGCTGCAGCTTGCATCTTCGCCTTTGGGAAGCTGCCGCTCGCCGATTCTCCCGGAGGCGAAGAAGCGGCTTCTTCGCACACAGAGCATTGTGGCGAGCGCAGGGAGCTCCTGAGAGCGGTTTGTGCCGAAAGAAGCCCGGGACCGGCACTTAGCTTCGGAGAGCTGCGTATCTGCGTCTTCTGCGTGTCTTGCCGCTCTACACTCAGCAAAAAGCTTTTCCACCATATCTTGCAAGGAGAAACTCTGCCAGGAAAGAAAACATCCAAAATCTTGTTCTAAAGCTTGCACGGGGGTCTGCAAAGAGTTTGGCAAGAATGAAAGGTAGTTGTCCAAAACTCGTTCTTTTCCAATAGAATAACCATGGAAAAGGCAGGAGAGTGGTAAAGTACTGTTTTCTCTAAGTCTGAAGGCTGCCCACACTGTGCCTGTGTGCTGCAGCTTGCATCTTCGCCTTTGGGAAGCTGCCGCTCGCCGATTCTCCCGGAGGCGAAGAAGCGGCTTCTTCGCACACAGAGCATTGTGGCGAGCGCAGGGAGCTCCTGAGAGCGGTTTGTGCCGAAAGAAGCCCGGGACTGGCACTTAGCTTCGGAGAGCTGCGTATCTGCGTCTTCTGCGTGTCTTGCCGCTCTACACTCAGCAAAAAGCTTTTCCAGCATATCTTGCAAGGAGAAACTCTGCCAGGAAAGAAAACATCCAAAATCTTGTTCTAAAGCTTGCACGGGGGTCTGCAAAGAGTTTGGCAAGAATGAAAGGTAGTTGTCCAAAACTCGTTCTTTTCCAATAGAATAACCATGGAAAAGGCAGGAGAGTGGTAAAGTACTGTTTTCTCTAAGTCTGAAGGCTGCCCACACTGTGCCTGCGTGGTGCAGCTTGCATCTTCGCCTTTGGGAAGCTGCCGCTCGCCGATTCTCCCGGAGGCGAAGAAGCGGCTTCTTGGCACACAGAGCATTGTGGCGAGCGCAGGGAGCTCCTGAGAGCGGTTTGTGCCGAAAGAAGCCCGGGACCGGCACTTAGCTTCGGAGAGCTGCGTATCTGCGTCTTCTGCGTGTCTTGCCGCTCTACACTCAGCAAAAAGCTTTTCCACCATATCTTGCAAGGAGAAACTCTGCCAGGAAAGAAAACATCCAAAATCTTGTTCTAAAGCTTGCACGGGGGTCTGCAAAGAGTTTGGCAAGAATGAAAGGTAGTTGTCCAAAACTCGTTCTTTTCCAATAGAATAACCATGGAAAAGGCAGGAGAGTGGTAAAGTACTGTTTTCTCGAAGTCTGAAGGCTGCCCACACTGTGCCTGTGTGCTGCAGCTTGCATCTTCGCCTTTGGGAAGCTGCCGCTCGCCGATTCTCCCGGAGGCGAAGAAGCGGCTTCTTCGCACACAGAGCATTGTGGCGAGCGCAGGGAGCTCCTGAGAGCGGTTTGTGCCGAAAGAAGCCCGGGACCGGCACTTAGCTTCGGAGAGCTGCGTATCTGCGTCTTCTGCGTGTCTTGCCGCTCTACACTCAGCAAAAAGCTTTTCCACCATATCTTGCAAGGAGAAACTCTGCCAGGAAAGAAAACATCCAAAATCTTGTTCTAAAGCTTGCACGGGGGTCTGCAAAGAGTTTGGCAAGAATGAAAGGTAGTTGTCCAAAACTCGTTCTTTTCCAATAGAATAACCATGGAAAAGGCAGGAGAGTGGTAAAGTACTGTTTTCTCTAAGTCTGAAGGCTGCCCACACTGTGCCTGCGTGCTGCAGCTTGCATCTTCGCCTTTGGGAAGCTGCCGCTCGCCGATTCTCCCGGAGGCGAAGAAGCGGCTTCTTCGCACACAGAGCATTGTGGCGAGCGCAGGGAGCTCCTGAGAGCGGTTTGTGCCGAAAGAAGCCCGGGACCGGCACTTAGCTTCGGAGAGCTGCGTATCTGCGTCTTCTGCGTGTCTTGCCGCTCTACACTCAGTAAAAAGCTTTTCCACCATATCTTGCAAGGAGAAACTCTGCCAGGAAAGAAAACATCCAAAATCTTGTTCTAAAGCTTGCACGGGGGTCTGCAAAGAGTTTGGCAAGAATGAAAGGTAGTTGTCCAAAACTCGTTCTTTTCCAATAGAATAACCATGAAAAAGGCAGGAGAGTGGTAAAGTACTGTTTTCTCTAAGTCTGAAGGCTGCCCACACTGTGCCTGTGTGCTGCAGCTTGCATCTTCGCCTTTGGGAAGCTGCCGCTCGCCGATTCTCCAGGAGGCGAAGAAGCGGCTTCTTCGCACACAGAGCATTGTGGCGAGCGCAGGGAGCTCCTGAGAGCGGTTTGTGCCGAAAGAAGCCCGGGACCGGCACTTAGCTTCGGAGAGCTGCGTATCTGCGTCTTCTGCGTGTCTTGCCGCTCTACACTCAGCCAAAAGCTTTTCCACCATATCTTGCAAGGAGAAACTCTGCCAGGAAAGAAAACATCCAAAATCTTGTTCTAAAGCTTGCACGGGGGTCTGCAAAGAGTTTGGCAAGAATGAAAGGTAGTTGTCCAAAACTCGTTCTTTTCCAATAGAATAACCATGGAAAAGGCAGGAGAGTGGTAAAGTACTGTTTTCTCGAAGTCTGAAGGCTGCCCACACTGTGCCTGTGTGCTGCAGCTTGCATCTTCGCCTTTGGGAAGCTGCCGCTCGCCGATTCTCCCGGAGGCGAAGAAGCGGCTTCTTCGCACACAGAGCATTGTGGCGAGCGCAGGGAGCTCCTGAGAGCGGTTTGTGCCGAAAGAAGCCCGGGACCGGCACTTAGCTTCGGAGAGCTGCGTATCTGCGTCTTCTGCGTGTCTTGCCGCTCTACACTCAGCAAAAAGCTTTTCCACCATATCTTGCAAGGAGAAACTCTGCCAGGAAAGAAAACATCCAAAATCTTGTTCTAAAGCTTGCACGGGGGTCTGCAAAGAGTTTGGCAAGAATGAAAGGTAGTTGTCCAAAACTCGTTCTTTTCCAATAGAATAACCATGGAAAAGGCAGGAGAGTGGTAAAGTACTGTTTTCTCGAAGTCTGAAGGCTGCCCACACTGTGCCTGTGTGCTGCAGCTTGCATCTTCGCCTTTGGGAAGCTGCCGCTCGCCGATTCTCCCGGAGGCGAAGAAGCGGCTTCTTCGCACACAGAGCATTGTGGCGAGCGCAGGGAGCTCCTGAGAGCGGTTTGTGCCGAAAGAAGCCCGGGACCGGCACTTAGCTTCGGAGAGCTGCGTATCTGCGTCTTCTGCGTGTCTTGCCGCTCTACACTCAGCAAAAAGCTTTTCCACCATATCTTGCAAGGAGAAACTCTGCCAGGAAAGAAAACATCCAAAATCTTGTTCTAAAGCTTGCACGGGGGTCTGCAAAGAGTTTGGCAAGAATGAAAGGTAGTTGTCCAAAACTCGTTCTTTTCCAATAGAATAACCATGGAAAAGGCAGGAGAGTGGTAAAGTACTGTTTTCTCTAAGTCTGAAGGCTGCCCACACTGTGCCTGTGTGGTGCAGCTTGCATCTTCGCCTTTGGGAAGCTGCCGCTCGCCGATTCTCCCGGAGGCGAAGAAGCGGCTTCTTCGCACACAGAGCATTGTGGCGAGCGCAGGGAGCTCCTGAGAGCGGTTTGTGCCGAAAGAAGCCCGGGACCGGCACTTAGCTTCGGAGAGCTGCGTATCTGCGTCTTCTGCGTGTCTTGCCGCTCTACACTCAGCAAAAAGCTTTTCCAGCATATCTTGCAAGGAGAAACTCTGCCAGGAAAGAAAACATCCAAAATCTTGTTCTAAAGCTTGCACGGGGGTCTGCAAAGAGTTTGGCAAGAATGAAAGGTAGTTGTCCAAAACTCGTTCTTTTCCAATAGAATAACCATGGAAAAGGCAGGAGAGTGGTAAAGTACTGTTTTCTCTAAGTCTGAAGGCTGCCCACACTGTGCCTGTGTGGTGCAGCTTGCATCTTCGCCTTTGGGAAGCTGCCGCTCGCCGATTCTCCCGGAGGCGAAGAAGCGGCTTCTTCGCACACAGAGCATTGTGGCGAGCGCAGGGAGCTCCTGAGAGCGGTTTGTGCCGAAAGAAGCCCGGGACCGGCACTTAGCTTCGGAGAGCTGCGTATCTGCGTCTTCTGCGTGTCTTGCCGCTCTACACTCAGCAAAAAGCTTTTCCACCATATCTTGCAAGGAGAAACTCTGCCAGGAAAGAAAACATCCAAAATCTTGTTCTAAAGCTTGCACGGGGGTCTGCAAAGAGTTTGGCAAGAATGAAAGGTAGTTGTCCAAAACTCGTTCTTTTCCAATAGAATAACCATGAAAAAGGCAGGAGAGTGGTAAAGTACTGTTTTCTCTAAGTCTGAAGGCTGCCCACACTGTGCCTGTGTGCTGCAGCTTGCATCTTCGCCTTTGGGAAGCTGCCGCTCGCCGATTCTCCAGGAGGCGAAGAAGCTGCTTCTTCGCACACAGAGCATTGTGGCGAGCGCAGGGAGCTCCTGAGAGCGGTTTGTGCCGAAAGAAGCCCGGGACCGGCACTTAGCTTCGGAGAGCTGCGTATCTGCGTCTTCTGCGTGTCTTGCCGCTCTACACTCAGCAAAAAGCTTTTCCACCATATCTTGCAAGGAGAAACTCTGCCAGGAAAGAAAACATCCAAAATCTTCTTCTAAAGCTTGCACGGGGGTCTGCAAAGAGTTTGGCAAGAATGAAAGGTAGTTGTCCAAAACTCGTTCTTTTCCAATAGAATAACCATGGAAAAGGCAGGAGAGTGGTAAAGTACTGTTTTCTCTAAGTCTGAAGGCTGCCCACACTGTGCCTGTGTGCTGCAGCTTGCATCTTCGCCTTTGGGAAGCTGCCGCTCGCCGATTCTCCAGGAGGCGAAGAAGCGGCTTCTTCGCACACAGAGCATTGTGGCGAGCGCAGGGAGCTCCTGAGAGCGGTTTGTGCCGAAAGAAGCCCGGGACCGGCACTTAGCTTCGGAGAGCTGCGTATCTGCGTCTTCTGCGTGTCTTGCCGCTCTACACTCAGCAAAAAGCTTTTCCACCATATCTTGCAAGGAGAAACTCTGCCAGGAAAGAAAACATCCAAAATCTTGTTCTAAAGCTTGCACGGGGGTCTGCAAAGAGTTTGGCAAGAATGAAAGGTAGTTGTCCAAAACTCGTTCTTTTCCAATAGAATAACCATGGAAAAGGCAGGAGAGTGGTAAAGTACTGTTTTCTCGAAGTCTGAAGGCTGCCCACACTGTGCCTGTGTGCTGCAGCTTGCATCTTCGCCTTTGGGAAGCTGCCGCTCGCCGATTCTCCCGGAGGCGAAGAAGCGGCTTCTTCGCACACAGAGCATTGTGGCGAGCGCAGGGAGCTCCTGAGAGCGGTTTGTGCCGAAAGAAGCCCGGGACCGGCACTTAGCTTCGGAGAGCTGCGTATCTGCGTCTTCTGCGTGTCTTGCCGCTCTACACTCAGCAAAAAGCTTTTCCACCATATCTTGCAAGGAGAAACTCTGCCAGGAAAGAAAACATCCAAAATCTTGTTCTAAAGCTTGCACGGGGGTCTGCAAAGAGTTTGGCAAGAATGAAAGGTAGTTGTCCAAAACTCGTTCTTTTCCAATAGAATAACCATGGAAAAGGCAGGAGAGTGGTAAAGTACTGTTTTCTCTAAGTCTGAAGGCTGCCCACACTGTGCCTGTGTGCTGCAGCTTGCATCTTCGCCTTTGGGAAGCTGCCGCTCGCCGATTCTCCCGGAGGCGAAGAAGCGGCTTCTTCGCACACAGAGCATTGTGGCGAGCGCAGGGAGCTCCTGAGAGCGGTTTGTGCCGAAAGAAGCCCGGGACCGGCACTTAGCTTCGGAGAGCTGCGTATCTGCGTCTTCTGCGTGTCTTGCCGCTCTACACTCAGCAAAAAGCTTTTCCACCATATCTTGCAAGGAGAAACTCTGCCAGGAAAGAAAACATCCAAAATCTTGTTCTAAAGCTTGCAAGGGGGTCTGCAAAGCGTTTGGCAAGAATGAAAGGTAGTTGTCCAAAACTCGTTCTTTTCCAATAGAATAACCATGGAAAAGGCAGGAGAGTGGTAAAGTACTGTTTTCTCTAAGTCTGAAGGCTGCCCACACT